>NW_004955444.1:12460332-12499405 GCF_000276665.1 Chinchilla lanigera | reverse complement strand
GGTTTGTCGTATTTTTCGAAGTGCCTGGCATTACTTGTTTTTGGAATGTTTCAGTTATTTTACTATAAAAGGTCTTTCATTAAAAACAGAAAAATCCTCAACTATTCATATTCTTCAAGCATTACCCTCTGTATCTGTAAAGTATGGTTAACCGGATGGTTAACCTGCAAAAGAGAGGAAAATATGACCATTACCTGGTGGGAGGAGCTGAGGAGGACTATCAGGGAAAAATGAAAGAAGGACGGCCTTTCCTATGGGGGATGTTAGTTGGTAAGAAACCTTTGGTGAAGCCAGGTTGAGTCATCCGCCTGTCAGCCTTCTCTGAGGGGGTGGGTTAAATACTTTTGAAATCTGCCTTATTTCACAAACCTTTTTACCTTTTCCAATCATGTTTCCTTTCTCTTTTTAAATAAGTTCATATAAATTACTAATTAAACTGCTGATTCACAAAATTCAAATTATGTAACATGTTATTCCTGATAGAAGCAGCGCTTTTATTTTAAGTGACTCAGTGTCTTTTCCTTTTCTTCTTCCATTTGTTATGGTGGAGACTTGGTTCTCATCTCACTTTTTTCCTTCCTTCTTTCATGAAGAAAAGTGGTAAATCTAAGAGGTACCAATTCCCAGTTTTGTACTTTCTGTCAATGTGATTGCTTTGGATTATTGTTGTCAAAGAAGATGATGTGGAAATAAAATTTTGGAGTTTAGCTCAGAACATCAACCATTAAAATTTTATTTCCTGTCTGACGCTGAGCCTGAAGGTTTTAATGGGGAATTAGAGCAGTGAACAGCATCCTACCCCTTGTCCATTTCTCGGGTCATTTCCTGTTTCCCACGAATCCCTAGAACCTGCCTAACTTAACCTCCCTGCAGCCGCAGTGCTGCTGTTATTCAGGGCTGAGCGAAAGAGATTTTGCTATAAGGAATTGTTGTAGGGCGAGAATACATAGGATGGAAAATAGGAGGTGTGTATGTGTAGGTGAAATAAGAGGTAGGTCTTTCTTCAGGCCTTGATGTACGTTTGTTTATAGATGATTCAAAATGTGGAGAGCTGGTTTAGCAGTTTTAACAGAAGCATGATTTGAGAGGCTTTTGTTGTTATTGCTGAGTAAAGGCCTGGATTTTGTACCTTTTCAAAGATTTACTTGTTTTTGAGAACCTTTATAATGTTGAAATACTAATGTCCTTTTTTCTCTTCTGTGATTTTGATGAAATAAATATTTACATAGCATTTCGTAATCACCATGGTTCAGGTTCATTGCTTCCATTATGATGTATTTGCTAAGCCAGTTAATACAAAATTTTTTTCTGAATGTAAAGTGGATTTCATATATTATATATTCATAGGCAAAAGTGAGATTCATGAATGGAATGGCTTGCAGCCCTCTGGGTGCAACTTACTCTCATGTGTAAGGGCATGTCACTGGAGCCTGGCTCATTTGCTCGTTTGAGTTTGGAAATGAGGAGGAGCTTTATTACTCTAGTCATTTACCTTCCTATATTTTAAACAAAAATATATTAAAGTTAGTTTAAAATCATTTAGTTTCCAACTCAGTGTCAATGGCTGGAAACATGAATATAGGACCAGTATATAAACTATACAGTCTAATGGAAATATTAATTACATGTGTATGACCAGCGAAAGGGAGTTTTGGAAATATATCCTTAGTTTCCCAAGAAAATGCTAAATATGTATCCTTTTTCCTATTTTTGTTTTAGTTTTCTCTCATTCTTTGGCTCTCTTTTACTGAGAAATTGAACCTAGGGTCTCATGAATGCTAAGCACATACTCTGCCACTGAGCTACACCCTGAGTCTGTTTCATATTTTTTCAGCATTAATTTTATTTAGAAAGGTATGCATGCTCTCAAGTGCAAGCAGTTGAAAAACATGTAACAAAAATGAATATTTCTCACTTTACTCTTACCCACAAATATGTGCGCTGTTTTTATATCATTATAGACTTTTCTTGCTCATATAAATTTGTGTATCTATGTGTGTACACTAGGACTCACTGTGCAACTTGTTTGTTTCTTAACACTCTATCATAGAACATCTATAGGTCCACATCACTAGTTTGGACGGTCACATCATATCTACTTTATAGATGGCTTCCTATTTTCTACTACTTCTGTTATTAGTGTGTTTACCCTTTTGTATCTTTTAAAAATATTTAAATCATCAAAGTATTACATTTTTTAGAAAAGCCAAAGGAGAAAATATGAATTACTAGTAAACCTATTGCTTCGTTATAACCACTGTTAGCATTTTAAAGTATATCCTCCTAGATTTTTGCGTGAATGTACGTATTTTCAATGCTATTTTAAAAATTTCTCTTATACAAGCTTGCGTTGTTGGTTAGAGAATCATGTTTATGTAGCTAACCAGCGTCACAGATTCCATGTAACTGTGAGCCAGTTATTTTACCGTGCTCGCTGGCCGCCTGCCATACCCCAAACCTGGCTAACACTGTTGGAAAGTTATACTACTGCTCATACAGAGGATGAGGTGAGGAGTGTGGATGGACTGACAGATCCATCCAAATCAACGGATAAAGTACATCCTTCTAATAGGGGTCAATGTCTGAATTGTAAGGACATCTAAAATACAAGATATTCAAGAAAAATAATAGAGTATTCACATATAATTGATTATAATAACCAGTAATTGTTTATAATAACCAGTAATTGATTATAATAACTAAAAGACCAGCAGAAACAATGGATTTGAACCAAGAAAAAAGTAACTGTTGTAAAGTGCAGTTAGAAATTAGAACAACTGAAGATGGTTGAAATTATTATGTATCACAGATATATACCATTAAAGATATAGAATAAGAAGAGAAATTAGGACAGCTAAACTCAAGACATTTTGAAATAACCTCTGTACACGTACATGGTGTGAAGTAGTTGGTTTAGCGCAGCTGCCACCAATGGCGTGACCAGGCGACCCTAGCTTCTTACTGAGCCTGCATTTTGGGCCATACTGTGGTTAGTAACACTTGGTATACGCTATGCACGCAACTCCCTTTTCACGGTTTTAGTAACACCACCAGTTTTTCCAGACAGCATCTGTCTGTGCTGACATCCCTCCACCCCCGTTTCTTCCCCAGCAGAACGTGCATAGTACACAAACTACGCTTGCCTCCTCTGTCCTTTCGTGGCGTGCCTTTAGTTTCCTTTTTTTTTCAAAAAAAAAAGAAGAAAAAGCCTTGCTCTTTTTAACTCTTCTTCCAGCTTTTGCATCGAGAAAATGTCACCCTATCCTTTCTCTGTTCCACCCTCTTCATTTTGGTCTTGAGCAAAGAAGATACTAATCATGGTGATACATTGAAGAGAAGGCCTTTAATAAGAGAAAAGAAAGCTTTTACCTAGGAAGGAAAGGTAGACATTACAAAGAACTGGTGGTTTCAGCCTTCAAAGCCCTTGAGAATACCCAGTAATTCCTTTCAAAATAGCCACAGAAGCCTCCACCTACCTCCTGTTCTCTAAATAAGCTGTTTTTCCTTCAGCAGTGGCATAAACTAAAAATTATATATATATATATGTTACACTGTGCTACATTCCTAGTCCATTTTTTATTTTGCAGTGGTTTTGCTAAGTCCTTAAATTGTTGGGGCTGACCTCCCAGAGTGCTGAGATTACAGGCCTGTGCCCCCATGCCCTGCTATAAACTTGTAATAAATATATGTATTGGTTCATACCAATGCAACAGCATTGTTTTGTGGGGTTTTGAAGATGTCAGCCATGTTAATGGATTAATAGAGTGCTTTGGTGTGGAAAGATAACTACCAGATATGACCATTGTTCCCTTCAGAGAATACACCCCAAATTTGAACTGTCTAGCTTGAAAACAATTTTTCTTTTCAACCAAGTTAAAGTCTAAGGAGGCTATCCTAGACCAAAGGTCAGTAAGCGCTGGACAGTGGTCACCAGATTCCAAACCTTTTCTCTCCAGATTGTCATCAGTAGAGATTTGCGTGTGAAATGCTGGCCTGGTCTGGATCTTTGAGTTAGACAGGAAGCAGTACTGGCTAAGCAGTGTGACATCTTTGCTGCAGACTCACATGGGAGAGAGAGGTAGAGGGTCAGGCCCAGGTAGCTGATGCCACACTAACGTAGGCTCACCTGTAAAGGAGTTTAGGCCAGACTGTAGGAGGAGCTTTGCACCAAGACAGTAATTAGTTTAGCTGCCCCGAGAATAAAGGCTTATTTTTCTTTATAGATATTAATGGAAATGAAACGTGTTTTTATTCTCCCCTCCCAACAGTATGTTCAAGGTGAAATATGGAAGTACAGCAATCACTGTTGTTTTTGTTGAATGTTAGCTTGGCAGACACTGGAATGATTTCCTGTTAACCAAGTAAAGAGATGATAGAACATTCGAGGTCTGAATTCTTATATACTACAATTTCTAATGATCGTATTATCTACTAAAATTGTTTCTGTATCCTTGGGCAAAGATGCTGCTGTGGTCTGTCACCCAAATTCATGTGCTGGAAACTTAATCCCTAGTGCAGCAGGGTTGGGAGGTGGGCCGTTCTGGGAGATGCATAGGCCTCCAGGGTAGAGATGAATGCTGCTGTGAGAAGGGCTGTGGAAGTGGGTTGTCCTGCTATGCAAGGACACAGAGTGCATCTGTTTTTATTCTTTCCACCTGCTGCCGTGTGATGACATAGCAAGGATGCCCTTATCATCTGCTGGCACCCCTCTCCCAGAGTTATGGGCTTTGGGCATTTTTCTGACCCTGTCTCAAAATTTAAAAAGAGAAAGGGTTGGGGATATAGCTCAGTACAAAAGTCCTGGGTTCAATCCTCAGTACCACAAGTTGGCGGGGGATTGATTTTTCTTTATAAATTACCCAGTCTCAAGTGTTCTGCTGTAGCAGCACAAATAGGCTAATATAGGTTGTGATAAAAGTGCTGAGAAAATTCAGATGATTGGAAAAGTTTAAAAGAAGCAACACTTGGCAGTAAGTGGAAAAAACACTAATCTTTTATACTTAACACTTAAAATATAGCTTTGTTGAGACATTATTCACTTGCCATTTTAAACCACAGGTCAGTGGCTTATTGGTAGAGTGGTCCAGCCATCACCACTATCTAATTCCAGAACTTTCATCATGCCAAGAAGAAACCCGAGGCCCGTTATCGGGGGCACTCCCATCCCTTACTCCCTCAGTCCCTGGCAATAGCAGTCTTCCTCCCTGTAGATCTGCCTGTTCTGGACATTTAATAAAAAATGGAATCATACAATACATGCTCCTTTGTGACTGGATGATTTCATTTAACATAATATTTTTAAGGTTGATCTACACTGTAGCATTTCTTTTCATTGCTAAAAAATATTTTGGGGATACATCAGATATATGATTTACAAATATTTTCTCCCTTTCTGTGGGCTTTCACTTAACTTTCGGGATTATTTCCTTAAAGCACAAAAGTTAATTTTTGATGAAGTACAGTTTATCTATTTTTTCCTTTTGTTGCTTGTGCTTTTAATATGATACCATCCAAGAATTTATTGTTCAACGCAACGTCATGGAGATTTACTCATGTTTTCTTCTAAAAACATCGTTTCTAAAAACTACATAGCTTCTTTAGATTTATAATCTATGTTGAGCTAATTTTTGTTTATTTCATAAAGTAGAGTTCCAGCTTAATACTTCTGCATGTGGATATCCAATTGTTCCAGCATCATTTATTGACTATTCTTTCCTTTACTGAATTGTCTTGGTATTCATGTCAAAATCAATTGATTATAAATATAAAAGTTTATTTCTGTGCTTTCAATTAAAGTCAGCTGATCTGTCTAACTTAACACCAGTGTCACACTGTTAATTATTAATACAGTTTTGCAGTATTGAAATCTGGAACTATGAGTCTTCTGACTTTGTTCAACGTTGCGCTGATTGTTTTGGGTCCCATGTGTTTCCATATGAATTTTAGGCTCAGCTTGGGGCTGATCTCAGGGGAAAAGCATCCAGTTTTTCATCACTGTCTGTGAGATAAGCTGTGGGTTTTTATAGGTAACTTTTATTAGCTTGAGAAAATTCCCTTCTATCCCTAGTTTGTTGCATGTTTTTATCAGTAAAGGGTGTTTGGTTTTGTCAGATGTCTTTTTTGTATATCTTGAGATAATCGTGTGGTTTTTGTCCTTTAAATATTGTATATTACATTGATTTATTTTCAGATGTTAATCTTGCATTCCTGGGATAAATCATACTTGGTAATGGTGAATAATACTTTTTGTATGTTGAATTTGGTTTGTAGGTCTTTCATTGAAAATTTTTGTCTCTATATTGGTCTATAATTTTCTGGTGGTCTTATCATCTGATTTTTGGTATTGTGGTAACACTGGCCTTGTTGAGTGATCTGGAAAGTGTCTATTGTTTTTTATTTGGAGACAAGTACTCTACCACTGAGCTATCCCCGTAGTCCTTTATTTTTTTAATTTGAGACAAGGTTTCCATAAATTGCCTAAGCTTACCTTGAACTTGTGATCCTCCATCTCAGTCTCCCAGCATGCTGGCATTACAGGCGTGCGCCAGAGTGCCCACTTCAAACGTGCACTTTTTCAAATAGTTTTGACACCTATCTTAAATAAATTAACACTGATCTAGAAGTTCTGCAATTCAGTATAAATTGTAGATTAGGATAACAAAAAGCAGTTACAGAAGAATCAAACAAGAATGTGAGAATGGAAAAAAATATATAGAAGTAGGTGAAGGAGGAGATAGCAATAGAAGTCTTTTAAAGTCTTGGTGAAGAGGTTACGTAGAAATGCGTTCTTTCTCCTCTAGGAGGGAAATTTCTGAGAGTAAAGTGTGCTACTGAAATACTTCCTCTTCAGTAGTGTGGTTATTGCAGTAATTGAATTATCTTTCCCCTTATGTCACGTGGCATTACTCTGTTGACAACTAAACATCCAAAGGAGTAAATGCTATTGTTTTAATAAGTTTGTTCTAACTTATGAACTGAACTGGGAGAGAAATGAAGGATGTGAAAATGAAAAGCATATTGAAGAGCATAAAGCCGGCACATTATAAATGTTGGCTGACATTAACTTGCCTAATGTGTGACACTATTTAGTCGCCTTTGCTAAGGAATTTAAAGGCCTAAACCCTAGTATTCTATCTGTTACTAACTTAAGTAACCCTTAGCAAATTTGACTTTTTTTTTTTTTACTTCAAATCACTAAAAGTTCCTTTCACCTCTAAAAGTCTGTTGTTCTATGAAATTTATATAGAGGTGGAAGTTTTTGTTGTTTTCAACTTTCACAATTTAACTAGGGTATGCTGCATGAATAAGATTCTTTATAGCATTGTCTAAAACCAAGCACTGATGTATTTGAAAACAAAGAGTTTCTTTGCAGTGTCATTTCGCTTGATATTGCCATGAATCCAAGAATTATTCTACATGAATCAGAGAACAGTAGTGTAGTTGTACTTAAATTTAGAGTTACATACGTACAGCCATTCACTGGAGATGAATTAAGGTGAAAAAGTATTGCTTTAAAAATTTTTGCAGTACACGCAGTTTACAGTTATCCTGGGAGTGGCTATATGTGCATTCTACAGCTTGTTTCTTTTTTATTTTTAATCCCCTTCCTTCCCCCTCCCTCTCCCTCCTTCTCTAATTCTATCGCGTTTTTCATTCTTGTTGAGATTATTCATCTTAGTTCATGCTATGGCAGCTGATGTTTACCTTAACATGGGTTATTAGGTTCTGATGCATGGCACATCTTTATTCCTCTTGCTTCCCCTCCTGCTTCCCACCTCTGAACCTTATTTCCTTGGATAACTTACCTATTGTAAGAAGTCCATCCTCTTATCCCCTTCTATCCATTCTTTATTATTCTCTTTGTTTGTACTTTACCTCACTCAAATGAGAGATATCATATGGTATTTAAGCTTGTGTCTGATTTATTTCACTTAACATTATATTTTCCAAGTGCATCCATTTTCTTACAAATGTCTCAAATGTGTCTGTTCATTTTTTGTGCCCATTTCTTTGCTGAATCTTTAATATTGTTATTTTAAAGATTTTTTTGAAATAGGTTCTCACCATATAGTTCAGGCTGGCCCTGAACTCATTATGTAGCCCAGGCTGGTCTCGAACTTGTGGCAATCCTCCTGCCTCAGCCTCCTGTGTGTTAGGATTACAGGTGTGCAGTACCATGCCCATCCACTGAGTCTTTAATATTAGGTGGTTTGATTTTTTTTTTTTTTTTAGTCGTTTATATGTTCTTGATGTTACTCCTGTCAGAGGGGTAGCTGGCAAAATTTTTTTCCCATTCTGTAGGTTGTTTCTTTACCCTCCTGACTGATTCTTTTGCTGTGTAGAAGCTTTTTAGACTGATACCCAGTTTGTTGGTTCTTGCTGTTATTTCTTGTATAGTTGAGATTCTGTTTAGAAAATCCTTTCATACACCAGGGTCTTCAAGTGTTTTACCTATTTTATCTTCCAGTAGGTTTAATTTTCTGTTTTAATATTTAAATCTTTGATCCATTTGATTTTAATTTAGTATGAACAAGTATTTCTAATTTAATTTTCAAAAGTTCTACAATGTACTGGTGGAATTTGCTGCTGAATCACAGTCAGAAGGAGTTTGGAAATGGGCTCACAGGTGCAAAGCTGTTGGAGAAACAATCACTGCTTATTTTGTATTTATTTTCAAGATCTGTGCGATTTCTAATTTAAAAAATCCAGTGATCATGTACATTTTAGGAATATTTTTACCATTTTGAAATGTCGTGTGGTATGACTGGATCAGTGTTGATCATCTTTGTTTGTACAGAAAGCCAAAGCATGACTTCGAATAATGGTATACAGAATCTTATTCATACAGTATACTTAAAAATTGTTAAAGTTGTGAGAATCAGAAATATTTTACCTCCCACTTCTATTAAAAGAATAAAATTTACTTGTTTGAGGTTTCCTGGGAAAATGAGAAGGCAAGCCATTCAAATGTACTGAACTCTTTTTTAAATTTTAAGCTCCTGCTGTTAATATTCATCTATCATAATTTCATTATACTGTTTATGCACATAGTTCAGTTTTAAAATGAGAAAAAATGAAAAACTAGTTGCAAAACACAGACTTAAGTAATAAACAGTGGTTATGAGTCATTATGGTTTATTGGGTAAGTATGTACAGAAGAAGAATCTGTCAGGCATATAGCTCACTTAAAATGATACATTTTGCAAATTTGTAATGAAAAAGGATGGTGTATAGAGTTGATCCTTGGTATCTGTGATTCCAGGACCCCTTATGGCTGCCAAAAGCCACAGAGCTCAAGTCCCTTATATAAAACGACGTAGTACTTGCAGTAATCTGCATACATCCTCCTATATAAATCGTCTGTACATTGCTTGTGACAGTTAATACAATGTAAGTTGATGTAAATAGCTGACATACTATATTATTTAGGGAATAATGATGGAGGAAAAGTCTGTTCATGCTTAGTATAATCATCGATGCAGTCATTCTAGGCCTAATGACACAGCTCACAAACGAAGTAGTGGGCATCTCATCATGGTAGTTCACATCTGTAATCCCCATACTCTGGAAGACTGAGGCAGGACGATTGCAAAATTCAGCCCCACCTGGGCAATTTAGTAACTTAGTAGGACCCTCTCTCAAAATAAAAAACTCAAAAGAAGGGCTGGGAATGTAGCTCAGTCTACAGGCCTTGTTTCAGTCTCCAGTACAACAAAAAACAATACCATGCAGTAATGTTGAAACCAGTGCTGGAGAAAGACTGTAAGATGGTGGGAAGCTTCAGCAGGATAAGCCAGCACATCAGCAATGCAGCAAATTAAAAGCTTTGTTTTCTGGAACTTTCTGGACCTCTATTGTTGCGGAGGTTGGGATCAAACCCAGGCCTTTACTCATGGTAAATTCATGCTCCTACCACTGAGCTGCACCCTCATCTTCAGGTTTCCATTCTGATGTTTCTCTCTGTGATAAAAGAAGAATGAGTCTGTGGATCATGGCACTTACTAGAACTTTTATTCAAACATTAGTATAATCATTTGTAAAGATAGAATATACCTCCTTTAAAATGTATGTTATAATATGGTCACAAGATGAGTGAATGTCATTGCTAAGCATTGTTATGTATAGCAGTAGTAAGTTGACTCTCATCACTTATAATTTGTTTTCAGCACCTTTGGGAAATTATATTTAACAGTGGTTAAGAATGGAGCCTCATGGGCTGAGAGTGTAGCTCAGTGGTAGAGTACTGGCTTAGCATGTGTGTGCTCTGGATTCAATCCCCAGCATTGCCAAGAAAGACAGAGAGACAGAATAGAAGTAGAAGGCAGAAGAGAGATTCTGGGCCAGTGATACAACCCAGTGGCATGAGTGCCTGCCTGGCAAGTGCAAGGTCCTGAGTTTGATTCCTGGTACCAAAAAAGAAAAAAAAAAGAAGAGAGATTCTAAATTTACCCAGACCTCATCCATCACTTATAAATTTCATTTGTGAAGGTTGTTACTAAGTTTAAAATAAATAATGCTTATAAGACAGTTAACACAGAGCTTGTTATGTAGTAAGTGCACAATAAATGTCAATTAATTTATTAAATAATTAAATATTAAGAATTAAATGTTCTTAATGAATTATATTTTGACCTTGACTTTGTTTCTCTTGTTTCAAAAGAAGACATAGCAAGCTTTTTCGTTATTAAGTCCTAAGAAGCTTTAAGAGTTTTGAATAATAAAAGAAAATTCTTTAGAGATGACTCCTTACAGAAGATTTAAGGTAGTAAGCCCATTCCTCCTAATGTTAGACACCCCACTGTCTGACTTCAATCCATTGCCCTTTCTTTGGGCTCTACTAGCTCTGTATGGGCAATTTAAACTACTCTTCATGGTTTTACTTGTGTCTTTTGATGGTGACTCCCAAGTGCATGGCTTCTACTCTGACCTCTCTTCTTTTCCCTTCAGTTTGATGTACCCAGTTGGCTAAACTGATGTGCTACCCCACAGGTAGCCCACATTCAACATGTACAAAGCAAAATACACCTTCTCTTTTTGCTGATGCTCCATTCCCACTTTTCACTAATTTTTTTTTTTTACTGTCTCCATTTCACTATACGATCTGATCATCCACCCAGACTTTGAAAAGCGTTCTAAACTTCTTGGTCTCCTTGATTGCCTGCAACATGAAAGCCTTCCTGACTTCAGAGTTGCATGTGTAGTTCAGTTGTAGAATTCTTGCCTAACATGCTCAAGACCCTGGATTCAATTCTCATCATCACAAAAGAAAAGAAAAACCTTCCTGATTTTACCTCCTAAATAATTCTCAAGTCTCTTCTATCAGTTTCGTTTCTGCTTCTGTCTCTTGAAGCCCTCATCATCTTCTGCGTTTTGAAGTGACTCCCTTACATGATTTCTCAATATCTAGTTTCAACATTTTCCATTCTTTTTCCATATTGATTTCAAAGTGATCTAAAGTGCATATCTGAACATCATCATTCCCACGTATAAACACTTTCTTCATTTCTTGCAAAATCAAAGTTGGAGGTCCTTAGCATGGCTTGTCAAGCTCCTTGTGATCTTCTGTCCTCTGTTTATCTGCTGGGATTCCCAGGCTTCTGCTCTCAGCTACCACATAGTAAGTGCTTCTCTACCCTGTGCTAATGAATAGTCTGTACTGAGCTCAGGAGTTCCCTAGTTCAGGACATCTTCCCTACCCCTTTTCACATACTGCTAATCAAAAACAAAACTCGTGTCTCTCCCCAGCGTTTCCACTGTATCCTCGGGATACTTTGAACCCACTGTCCACTGAAATTCTTTCAGATTCTTCGTCTATATTTTTTGCAGCCCATGAGGAAGTCTTGGACTTTGCAAACATTTACCATATTTCCGCTTATCTCCAGAAGTGGGAGTCATAGTTGTCATTGAAACTATTCGTTGGTACAGAAGCACTAACGAGGTAAGAAAACAATAAGAAAAATGCCATTTGGTCCTTTGAGAATAGTAAGTTTAGTCATTTTATATGGATTCTTTCCCATTATTTCCCGTTAAGCATCATAGACTCTCCTTTCTGTACAGGAATGCTGACACATTAATGTGACTCAGCTTTCAACACTTTTTATTCCCTTTCATTATGAGTCAGGTTATGGTTTATGATTTTTATTCCATGCTAGGGGTTGAACCTAGGGCATTGGACATGGTAGGTGTAGCTCTAGCTCTGAACTGTATCTCACACCCTAAAATTTATTTTTATTATACAACATAGCAGAATGCATAAAAGTAAATCCTCAGAAAAAATTTCATCCAGTTAACAAATACTAAACTTCATCCATGCAAGCTTAGCTTTTGTGGGTGGTTGTTCATGTTGCTATATCATGTGCTCACAGCTCAAAATACAAGCCAAACATAGTGGTGGAAAAAAATTCACCATTCTATGCTGCATTCCAGAGTAGACTAATCTTCGTACTGCCCTATTTTAATTATATGCCTACGTCTTCACCCACAGTAGCTCTTTATGTAGTTCAAGTTCAAACTCCTCACACTGCCTTACCTATTTAACTTATTTGGGGCAGTGCTTCTATAGGTAAGTCTGTACAGTTAGATTAGTTTGCTCAAGAGGCAGATTATAGGTTATTTGTTTTTGCTTGAATCAGCTTTTGACTTTTCAAATCTAGACTTAAATGTACATGTTGGTATACAAAACAAAAGCTTTATGTTATCAAGTATTTATTGAATGTTCACTATGGGCTAAGCACTATCTATACCAGTAAATAAAGTTTTGGATATAATGAAAATCAATGTAGCTTTGTCCTCGTGGAAGTTTTAGACTGATTTTGAAGGCAGATAAATAGTTGTAATCTAAGGTTTATAAAAATGCAGGGATAGGAGAATTACCCCAGGAGGCGACAGCAAGGGCGTCTAACCAAACTCTGAAATGAGGCCTGGTGACATCTAGCTTAATGTCAGTCATCAAGAATTGCTTTCCAAGTTGAAGGAATAGCAGGTACAAAAAGCCAAGTAGTTAAAGAACCTGGAATACTCAAGAAAGTAAAAGCAGTTTCTTCAGGCTGGATCTTAGGTACAGAGCACTCTCTATACTAATGTAGTTGGTTACAAGAGGAGAGAAAGGATATCTGTTTGTGCAGGAACTTGCTTGCTCTTCTCTTCAGGGTCCAGACTCTTCACATCAATTTGTTATTTTGTTTTAGAAAGGATTGAGAGGGAAAAAATCCAAATAAATAAAATGAACTTCTGTTGGTTCACTGAGTGATATATATATATATATATATATATATATATATATATATATATATATATTCATACATACATATATTGTGGTTTTTTTCCCCACCAGTATTCAGGGCCTTCCCACTGAGCTATATCCACAGCCCTTTTTATTTTTTATTTTGAGACAGAGTCTTACTAAGTTGCTGAGTGGCCCAGGGTGGGCTTGAACTTGCAATCCTCTGGTCTCAGCTTTCTAGATTGCTGGGATTACATGGGTGTACCATGATGCCAGCCTTCCATTTATATAATTTTATGCGTATAAAATTTATTGGTAAGTTATTATGAGATTACCACAGTTCACTGGCAGCCCCTCCCCACACTCCTTGATCTCCATTGCTATTGGAGAAATGTCAGACTCCTTAGCATAGTTGTCAAACCTCTGGTGATTAATCTCCAACCCGCCTCTGTCTCCATTTTCTATTTCTGTCCTTCGTCCAGACTTACCTTTTTCTCTGTTCTGCCTTAGCAAACGTTTTGTTTTCCTGCTTTTGAGCCTTTACTTCTCTTCCCTTCCCTTCGCCTGTAACAGCCTTCTTCCCATTCACTGTCTGTCAAAGATGGTCTTGAGAGCTCAGGTCAAATACTTTTTCCATCAAATCTCTGTTTTCCTACCATCCTCTCTGCCACCTCCAATTTTCTATTCCAGAAGTGTTTTCTTTTTAATAAAATCCACTCAGTCTTTTGCACTGTTTTTAAAAATGTAAGTTGCAACCCATTAGTGATCCATGAAGTAAGTTTAGTGGGTTGTAACCAGCGTTGAGAAGCCTGGAATAAAATAGACCAGAATGGAAAATATGAAAATGTGTTGTACATAAAAAGGGGTGATATTATCCCATGGTACTTTTCTTGCATTCCTGGCTTATCATATAAAATATATTTTTTACAGTGAGTCTTAGTTCAAAAATTTGCAAAACACTGGTTGATATTCTACGTATGGATTAACTCCTCAGATAATTTGTTACTTGGGGACAGGGACTTATCACTGAGGCTCTCCACTTCATATAAAATTGTCTTACTTTTCTCATTGCTAAGACAAAATACCTTACACCCACAAGTTAAAGGTTTATTTGGCTTCACAGTTTGTAGAGGTTTCAGTCTATAGTCAGCTTTTCAGGACAGGGCAACATGGCAGAGGAGAAACAGTCCATGGCAGGGCAGGCAAAAAGCACTGAAGCAGCAGCAGCAGTAGCAGCAGGCCTCCCTTTATATATCATCGCTTTATATTACATACAAGCCTATTGATTGGTGTCACCAACACTCAGGGTGGACCTTCCATTGTCCACACCCAGAACTAGGTTAAACCAATTTAGTTATCACATACTTTTAATCCCAGTGTGATATCAAGTCACTTCTGAAAAGCCCCACCTATTAGCCTATGAGGCTTTGAGGGAGACATATAGATTCAAGTCCTTACAAGAATCTAGGGTGCTATGTTGATCATCCTAAGTGTTGATACTCTTAGAAAGTCTCCCTAAATCTTTCTGAACCCTGTAAGTGTTTCATGCAGTCACATCTCACAGCTTGGATTTTCTCAGTTCTATTTCCCCACCTGAGAAAAGAGTCATCTGTCCATTTTTATTCTAGTTTTCATGTTTGTTGTTGCTATTGTTTTGAGGTACTAGAGGTTAAACTCAGGTTTTCACCTTCAGTGTACTACCACTGAACTACACTGCTAGCCCTTTTTAAATTTTATTTTGAGATAGGCCTGGAACTTGCATTCCTCCTGCCTCAGTCTTCTGAGTAGCTGGAGTTACAGGTGTGCACCACCACCCTGGGCTCAAGTTTTTTGTTTCTGCTTTTTTCGCTTTTTATGGTTTTTACAGTATGCAGTCTTCTCTTGTATACACATCTACATGAGTAACTTTATTAATAGCTAACGAATATCTGTTTGAGTTCTTTATGTTAGAGGTTTTCCTCAATGGGCTGGTGTTTACTTAAAACTGAGTATCTGCAGAACATATACACATACGCACACAGAGTGAGATACTGAAAGAATACATTAAAAATTGAGTAAATATTTTGTATATCTATGTGAGACTTGGTGTTAGTTACTTCTACACTGCTGTAACAAAGTACCTGAGATGGGGTAGTTTATGAAGAACAGAAATTAGTCTCTTACAATTTTGGAGCCTGAGAAGTGTGAGATCAAGGTGCTGACAATTTTGGTGTCTAGGGAAGGCCTGGATTATGCTTCCAAGATGGTGCCTTGACTACTGTGTCCCCGAGAGGGAAAATGCAGAGAGAGGGTGAAATATCTTTGTAGCTATACTTTAGAAGAAACACTTTCCTAAACTCTTCAATGGACAGCTTATCCATAGCCAGCACTAAAAAAGGAGGGACTGTGCTGCTCTCTTTCCTACACAGGGATGTTGGGGTCTAATTCATCACTGTTAATGCACTTATGAAGATGAAATCTTTGTGAAAATACTCACTAGTATGCTGTTTTTGAGACAGTATACAAAGAGTGCTGTATCAATTTTGTTATCATTTAGAGTTTCCCATTTTTAAAAAAGCCATTTTTTCTGTCATTATAATTTTAGATTTTGCAGGCCAGTGTTTGTTGATCTCTCTTGATCAATTCATATATCCAAAGTTACGTCATCAGGAGATGATTTATAATACATGAGAATGTGATCTTGTGAATGTGTGAGCTCTCAGGACATTAAAGTGAGATGTTTATTTTTAAAATAAACTTTTATTTCTTAACCTCATTTTAATGTGTTTTCTTTTGTGAGCATATGACCATGGCTTTTCCATTTCACTATCAAACGTCTATCAAACTTCTTACAGAGTAATCACTTACAAATAAAAGGCTATCTTCAAGTAATTTAAACAGTCACAATTTTCTGTATATATGGTGCAGAGTACCGATTTTACTTACTTTGGATTTTTTTTGTTTATTTGATTTTTTTGAGACAGGATCTTGCTGTGCAGTTCAGGCTGGCCTTGAACTCACTGTGTACCCCAAGCTGGCCTCAAACTCATGGTGATCCTTCTGCCTCAGCCTCCCAGTTGCTGGGATTACAGGTGTGGGCCACCATGTCCAGCAACAGAGTACCTGTTTTAGAAAGTCCAGGGCTAGCCTCGTGGGAGTGCTGGAGGAGGTGAGGTATGATACGGTGCTGTTAGGGAAGAGTGGGCACGATGCATGATTGTTTTGTGGTTCTTCTACATTGTACCATTGTAATATAAAGCTAAAAATCCTCTTAAACTTTTACTGCCTCATTTATGTTTTTAAATGTACTGAAGTCTATTAAAAATGAACGTGATGTGCTTTGCAGTGTAACATAGCAGGCAGAACACAAGCACTAGTGTTGGACAGGCCTGGCTTGGGTTCCTGCACGGTAATTCTTGTATTAATTAAGTGAATTTGAACAAGTTATGTAGTGTTTCACTTGCTGTAAGTATCAAATGGAAGGTAAGGTTTTCTTCATAGGGCTTACCATACCTGCGGCGATACACAGAAAGCCCTCAGCACCGTGCGTGGCTCTTTTTATTGAGTTATGTAACGCACCTAACAGGGTCCCTGGGTGCCTCTTCTTCCTACTTACTTGAGAGGTTCTGCTGAGTCAAAACTACCAGTAGCAAGTCATACAATTAAAGCTTTTCTTCTGATACTTAGGAAATTTAATTTGAAGATAGTTTGGGTATTAAGAAATACTCCTACTGAAGTAATGTTTGTTTATGTTCAGGAATTTGTAGAGAATTGATTCCCATCCGTGCTGAATTAGCAACCTATCAAAACAACAGTGAGCTGCTAGAGAGAACTCCAAAGTTTTGAAAGGCTCTAATTTGTGTACTGAGCTATTTTAATTTTGCATGTCATCTAGAGGAATTTATAAATATGTGCAGCCTTGATAGAGTCTTCCTTCTTATGTTAACTCGCTGTCAATACGTTGGGTTCATCCTGCCTGTGGGGCTTGTGTGTACCCTGCTGTTAATGCTGCGGCAGCATCGTGATCCTCCCGGACCTAACTGAGCTCACTGGCAGGCGGGGACCCACAGGACCAGTCTAGCGGTGCCCCGACCCCCATTTGCCTCTTCCACCACTGATGTTGAGATCAATAAGCTCTGACAAGTAGAGGAGCAGGCTCATCAATTTTAATTTTGAAAGCTACCTACATACTAGTGTCATCAATTTGCCTGAATTACTTTTATAAAGATGGTGGGCTCATCAATTTGAAACATGTCGTGTCAGAGCTGACCATTAGGGACTTCTGAGTTCTCTGTTAAATTGTTTCCTCTGAAACCCTCACTACATAGACTAATTGTTTCTGTGAGAGAATGATGACGAGAATACGAAGGGCTTGAGGGATGATGGGCCCATCGGTCTTTATGAAGAAAATTTTTCTTCTTCTTTTTTTTTTTTTTTCTTTGTGCTACTGAGGATTGAACTCAGGGGTGCTCTACCCTGACCTACATTCCCCAGCCCTTTTCATCTTTATTTTGAGAAAGAGTATTGCTAAATTGCCCAGGCTGCCCTCGAACTTATGAACCTCCGCCCTAGTAGTTAGGATTACAGGTGTGCGCCACTGGCTATTTCATGGACTTCCGAAATCTACCACCTTTGGTCACCATATGGCAAACTAAGCTAGTTAGATTTGTCTCATCTCATAGAAAAGTCATTGTATTATTAAGTTGAATTGCTTGCACCTTGAACAGTTTATTCTAAATTTCACTGGTATTATGTAGCTCTATGAAAACTCAACTAAAAATCCCCACTTATACTTTTTTATGTAAAAGATATAATATTCTAGGCATGTTATACTTATATTTGTATTGTTGAAAATAGTTTTTGAAAAATTACCTTTTTTTGGTGCTAGGTTTGAACTCTCAAGGCCTTGCACAGACTAGGCAAGTGCTGTACCACTGAGCTACATTCCCAGCACTAAAGTTTACTTCCTAAAAGAACGTTATTAAACAAACACATGAAGTTCATAGCATATGTGTATAATATAAAGAATAACAATAAAAACTCAGTTCTCTATGATACAGTTTGAGAAATAGAATATGACTAATATATTAGAGTTCCTCTGTACCTTTTACCAATTTAGTTTACTTCTCCCCATTACCCAAATACCCATGACAAAATTCGGCTTATTACCCTCTTGAGTGTTTTATAATTTGTTTTAAAATTTGTATGTATCATTATGTGGTTAAATTTTTCACATTTGACACAAAAATAAAATTGGCCAGGCATGGTGGCACACACCTGTAATCCCAGTACTCAGGAGGCTGAGGCAGGAAGATCACTGTAGATTTGAGGCTGGCCTGGGCTATGTAATGAGTTCAAGGCTACCTGAAGTACATACTGAGACTATGTCTCTCAGACTGTGTGGCCCCTTTATTTTCAGATCTGTATAATATTCTGTGATGTCACTACCACTCAATTTAATTTCTATTTTTCTCTCTCACTTTTTGAAGCACGGTCTCACTATATTGCCCAGGCTGGTTTGAAGCTCCTAAACTCAAGTGATTCTCCCGTCTCAGTCTCCTGAGTAGCTGAGGCTACAAGCATGCATCAGCATACCTAGCCATTACAAACTCTGACTTCTGATACGTGCCCCTCCCCTGGTGAATGTAAAGGAGGGCAGACTTTCTAGGCCAATTTTTTAATTTCACAATTTTATACAAAATGCAATTCACATTTCTTTGAATTTAAGGAGGATTTGGGATTGAAGTAATTTGGTTCAATTTAGTAGTTTGATCATTTTGTATCAGTTTTAGCAATTTTTCTTGGGAAAAGTTTGCTTTTGAAATTAGTGGTAATTGATTTATTCATGAAATTCAGGACATAGGAATTCCAGATAACTTAGATGTGTTTTTATGTATAGATGAAAGGTACATTTAGATATGACACGTATTATCATTTCTAAGACTTGGAATATAGCACTAGTAATAGTAGAACACTGAAACAGGCAAAACACGGTGATTGTCCAGGTGTATGCCGGGAAATAGTTTTTTGTTTGTTTGGTTTCTGTTTGGTTTTAGAGCTAAGGATTGAACCCAAGGCCTCAAGTATGCTGCTGTTTTGTTTTTTACTGTCCTGGGATTGAACTCAGGAAGTGCTGAGCTACACCTCCATCTCATCCCACCTCTATGCTGAATTACCCAGGCCGGCCTCAAATTTGTGATCTTCCTCTCAGAGAGAGAGAGACAGAGAGACAGAGAGGGAGAGAGAGAGGAGATGCGTAAATGACTTGGGTTTCGGACAAAAAAATAATTATATTTTATGTATTCAACCCACCTTGATTTCCAGTGGATCTTCTACTAACTGCAAATCAGATGCTGAATTAACTTTTTACTGTGATATGGAAATTCTACAAGTTCAAGAGAAAAGTCAACTTTACAATTATTGTTTACTTCTAGTGCCTTCTTTTGTGTATATGTGGAAATGTTTTACAAGTAAAATATATGTGCATTTCTGATATAATGCCTTCCCTTCTGATAAAGCCTAGTTTTTACAGTAGCTCACTCACTTTTTTCTCTTTCCTCCCCTTTTTCCTACCTCTTACTTTTGCCCCACAGGCACCTGCTTTTCTAGGTACTAGAAATGCAGTAAGAAACCAGGCCTAATCCTGCCCTCAAGGAATTTCGATTTCGGTGGGAGGGAGGAATGTGTAAACAGGCAATCCGCAGGCGTTATTCTTTGCTAAGAGATGATTCATATTTAGTCTTAAGGAATGAGAGGGTTGAGGAAAACTTCTGCTTTTAGGATATTGAAATATCAGTAACAGCAGCAGCAACAAAAAACCTCTCTTCTTTGACTTTAAAAATACTTGATGAACTCGAGTACTTGCTTAGGTACTCATTTTTAGAGGTCATTTCTGTACAGCTATTTTCAGAGTTAAAAAGGAGAAAAAGGGGCTGGGCATATAGCTCAGTGGCACAGTGCCTGACTGCCAAGTGCAAGGTCCAGTTTGATTCCCGGTACCAAAAAAAAAGGAAGGGAGAAAAAGAAAAATAATTTATTATGAACTTCCTGAAATACCATTCTGTTTTGATTTCATAAAAAAGAACTACTGCTTTTTTCTTTGCCTTAATTTTTTTTTAATACCATGAGTCATCACTTCTGCAAACATTGCATTTTTGTGGTGCTGAGGATCAAACCCAGAGCCACACATGCAGTACACAAGTGTCCTTCCCCTGGGCTATATCCCCACTCTTGGAAAGTTCTTATTCAGGAAACATTTAGCAGTCATTGATCACAGATGAGGAGGAGGAGCAGGAGGAAGAGGAGGACTTTGTAGTAGAAACTGAACCCAGGGCCTCCCACTGAGCTTCATCCCCAGAATCCACCATCTTTTTTTTTTTTTTTTTTGGAGACAGGATCTTACCAAATTGCTAAATTACCCAGGCTGGGTTTGAATTTGGAATGCTCCTCTTTAAGCTCTCAGAGTGCTGGGATTGTAGGCATACACTACCACACCCAGCAACATCTTGTGATTATTTTAATGAAATCATATGACACAACATTTAGAATTACGTAGAGTAATACATGAGATGGTGCCTTGAATCTATATAGTCATAGACTTAATGAATTTGAATATTTTACTATGGACTTGCTTCCTTTAAGAAAAAATAGATGCATCATGTGATTACCCTCTGATTCTTAATGATCACTTATTGAAAGTCTGACATGTGAAGGATTATAAACTGCCCAGTAGATTTGGCCATGGAGAGAGCAGTGTGCCATGAGCCAAAGATAGAAGAGGGAGGGAATGGAAGTTGATAACATTAGGTTGAGGGGTTGGTAGTAGAGATAGAGAAGGCGGTAAATGTGTACTCTGTTGATTATATAAAAAGTACTGAGTGTATATTATGTTTACCAACCACCTGGGACTGTAGGATTTTTCTGGAGCACAGGACTTGGAGTGTTAAAATCAGTCTGGGCAAACCATGGAAATTGGTCACCTATGTGCCAGACACTGTATTAGGCTCTGAGGATGTAAAGGAAATACACATGCCAACAAAGAACCGTTTATATGAAATGATAATTTAGTGCAGAAGTAAATTTAGGGGTTCATGAGAATACCTCCCTAAATTGGAGATGTTCAGAGAGATGGCTTTGAGAGGAGTTGAAACCAGAAAAAGGAGTAGGTGTTACCCTGACAAAAACTGGGGAGTAAGAACATTTCAGACAGAAAAATGTGCCATATCTATTCGTTAGAGAAGCACAAGTTGTATCTTCCGGAAAGAGAAAGTGAAATGTCTAAAGGGGGTCTAAGGAAGGGAGCCCAGCTGCTTATACCGCGGCGGTTTGAGGATGTGGCAGATACTAAGGGAAGTTAAGTCTGATGGCCTCTGTTTTCAGTTTCACTAGGGAGAGGGAAAAGGGAGGCGGATGGGAATTGGAAGAGTGTGGCACAAACACAAGTTTCCAAGGTGATCAAACGAGATCATATTAGATGAAAAGTCTCTGAAAATTACAGAGCATTAAAAGAAGTAGCTGACACTGGGTGTTGCCTTTGTTTCAGGTGCTAAGTATGATATCACTATTATCAGGTTTAGTCATCACAATAGCCACAAAAGTAGGTACCATTATTATTTCCAGTACTGGGGATTGAACCCAGGACTTTCATATTGAGCCACATCCCTAGCCTGTTTTTTATTTTTTATTTTGATACAAGGTCTTGCTAAGTGGCTAAGTTGCCTAGGCTGGATTCAAACTTGAGGTCCTCTTGCCTCAGCTTTCCAGAGTGCTGGGATTATAGGTATGTGCCATTAGGCCCAGTACTATTATTATTTCATCTTTACAAATGAAGAAAGCTAGGTACAAAGGAAGTGAAACTTGTCCAAGAACACACAGTTCTTAAAAAGTGGATGCCAGAATTCTTTAGGTTCTAGAAATCTAAGTAGAGTCCTTCATTCTTCACCTTTGCGTTTAATGCATTTCCATATGTTCCCTTAGAAAATACAGCTGCCTCTTATAGTATTATCTTCAACTGAAGAGACAGTAACCAAGGCAGAATCTTGTTCAAAGTCACATGAGTAGTTAAGATATATGGTTAGGCAAATGCCCTTATCTCCACATTATATACTGTCCCAATGTATTAGTCAGATTTTCCTTTGCTGTACAGCACCTACAACTTACAAGGAGGCAAGGTTTAATTTGGCTTCTGTTTTAAGGGGGTTGAATCCATGGTCGGCTGGCTCCAAGATGAAACATCATGGTGGAAGAGCTCAGTGGAGCATAGGTGCTTTGTTCATGGTGGCTGAGAAGCAGAGAAGGGGGACAATGCCAGAGAGGAAGGGGTCAGGGACCGTTTACAGTACCTAAATCAACCTCCATGACCCTCCCTGACACACCCAAAGTACGCTCTGTCAGTCCCTTGGGTGCATCCCCAAACCAATCTAGTTGACACTCTGGTGTAATAGCCACACCTAGCTTGCAAAATTTAAAAAAGTGTGGTGGGCCAGTGACATTTTAGAAGGGGGGGGTTAGTGGGCTAGGGATATAGCTCAGTGGCACAGTGCCTGCCTGGCAAGCACAAGGTCGTGAGTTTGATTCCTGGTACCAAAAAAAACCTTAGACTATCACTATAATGAAAAAAAAAATAGGGAGGGTTTGAAGTGCTGTGTACATGCACCAAATCTGTGCAAGTAATGTCATCATGTACTACACATGTATATTATATATGTTATATATGTATACATACATATAATATGTGCATATGGGTCCAAGAGATGCAAGGGGTGGGTTGAAAAAAATTTAAAAAAGGTCAGGTAGGCACGGTGGCACATGCCTGTAATTCCAGCACTCAGGAGGCTGAGGCAAGAGGGTCACTGTGAGTTTGAGGCCAGCCTGGGCTACCTAGTGAGTTCAAGGCCAGCAAAGCGAGAACCCAGTTGAAAGAGAAAGGAAAGAGAGAGAGAGAGAGAGAGAGAGAGAGAGAGAGAGACAGAGACAGAGAGAGACAGAGAGAGAGACAGAGAGAGAGACAGAGAGAGAGAAAGGAAGGAAAGAAGGAAAGAAGGAAGGAAGGAAGGAAAGGAAGGAAGGGGAAGGGAGAGGGAGGGGGAGAGAAAGAAGAGTACATGTACCAACTTCCCATGATAAATGTGATCGTTATGTACTACAAACATATACCAATAAAAGCTATAAAAAGGTACATGACACTCTTTGCTGTTCTTCCAAAATATTTTAGCTATTCATTGGTACTTTTGTATTTTAAACTCAAATCTATTTTCCTCCAAAAGATACAGATGTAACTTCTTTTATTTCATTATTATTATTTTTTTTTACTATTATTTTTTGGTACCAGGAATTGAACTCAGGACCTTGCACTTGCCAAGCAAAGCACTGTGCCCCTGAGCTATGTCCATGGCTAGATGTAACTTCTTAACTACTAATGAGTTGCAAGATTAATAGGGCTATAGACTTTAACTGCCCTTATGACCTCTGAACCCCAATTGCTTTCTGAGCTCTGAGTTTTTGAGAGGTGGCAAAGGTTCTCTGCAGCTTAGTTTTGTTTGCAACTCCCTGGTGCAGCATGGGAAAAAACTTTAGAGGCCTGATGGCGTATTCTAGAGATTCAGCCAGAAGCTGCTGATAAAGGTTGGAATTGACTTTCATATCAGTAGTGGTCAAGGGTCCCAGAAGCGTAGGGTAGAGTTGGTTTGTGTGTTTCCGACAGTCATAGGTCAGGGGTTTTTTGTTTAAATTGTGGCCAGCATTGGCTTTAGATAATTTCTGCACTTTTAGATGAGGACTAAGAGATACTGCGAAAGTTGAGGAACATTACTGCATTTTCATATTGCTAGTTAATGATTGCGATAGGACTGGAGTTTAATTCTTACATTCTTAAGCCAGTACTTTAGTAGGATTAAGAGCCATTGTGATGGCACTGCCGAGATTATGAATTTGCTGGTACATCTGTTGCGCATAGCTCTGCCTCAGTACTCAGAACGCTTCCTGTTAGACTTGTAGACATTGCTCATCACACTCTCTGGTATCGAATGTGATACTATGCAGCATTCCTTCACATACTCTTTGAGTGAACTCTGTATGTCAGGCACTGTTTTCCACCATGTGGACCCAGGGATGAATGTGACAGTTTCTGTCCTTGTGGCACTTAGGGTTTGGTAGGTGAAATAGTCTTTAAACTATACCAGCTATTTCATTTTTATGATAAATGGTATTTAGGATAAGTGTAGGATGCTAGATGAAGTGTAACAGGGTCTTTCATTTAAGTCGAGGATCAAGGAAAGCTTTACTAAGGAAGTACATGGTTCAGGCAGATTCCCAAAGAGCTAGTAGGAATTAGCCAAAGTGTGAACTGTGTGCCCCTCTAATTCCTATGTTGAAGTCCTCACCTTCAGTATGTCAGAGTATGCCTGTATTTGGAGGTAGGGTTTTTAAAGAACTAATGAAGCTAAAATCATGTGGGTGGGCCTTCATCCAGTGTGGCCACTTTCTTTATTAGAAAAGAAAATTTAGACCCAGGCATGTGCAGGGCAACGATGTGAAGACACAAGGAAAAGATGGCTCCCTGTAAGCCAAAATGAGAGGCCTCGAAAAAATCGGGCTCTGCTGGTACCTTGATCTCAGACTTCTAGCCTTGAGAAATATGAGAAAAATACATTTCTGTTGTTTGAGCCACCCAGTAGAGGTATCTTTTTATGGTAGTGCTAGCAAAGTAGTATATCAAACAAACAGTAAAAACGTGAGTGCTCCAGGAGTAGATAAAAGTACGTGTGAAGACTCAGAGGGGATTGTGGTTAGCCAGGTCAGTGTTTAGGGACTCATTCCATCTACGTGAAGCACAAGGAAGAAGGTATAGTATGATACCACATTTACACAACCAAACATCCTTTTGCGTTACACATTTTCAAAAGACAGCCCAAGGATCCTGAAATTAAACCGTGCATCTCCACTTTTAAAAAATAACAACCTGAGCATCTGAGATTAAGCCCAGTCTCCCCAAACCTTATTTTTCTTATACTTATTTCTAATTGTTATATACTCATGAGGTTGTTTTGCCTGGAAGGTCCTTTTTCCGCTCTTCTGACCCCGAAAACCCAATGTGTAGTTCAAAGGAGTAGAAATCTTTATGTATATGATTCCTTTTCTGACTAAATTGCCCTATTTGTCTTCTTCCACTGATGGTATGCACCTGCGGTTCTCAAACATTTGGTTTCACAGAACACTCTATACTGCACTTTTTTTGTAATGAACATTGAACCTAGGGCCTTCACACTGAGCTAAAGCCTTGGTCCCTTTTTTTATTTTTTGAGACAGCATCCTGCTAAATGGCTAAATTGCCCAGGCTGGGCTCAAACTTGCCTCAGCCTGCCAGGGTGCTGTGATTACAGGCATGTGCCATCACACCTGGCTCTCCCTACATTCTTAACAATTACTGAGGGCTCCCAGGAACTTGTAGTTACGTAGATTATTGTTACTTACATTAGAAGTTAAAACTGAGAAATTAAACATACTCATTTAAATTAAAATGTCCGTTACCTATTAACATAAAACATATTTTTATGAAAAGCAACTTTTTTCCAAAGCTAAAAATTAGTGATGAACTTTATTTTGTTTGAAATTCTCTTTAATATTTGCTTTATTGGTAACAGCTGAATACTTATAACTGCCTCTGCATTCATACTATTACAGTATGTTCTTTTGACTGAAGTATGTGAAAAATTTAGTCTCTCAGATGTACAGGTGAGAAACCAGGAGTATTTAATTGCCTTTTCAAAGTTGTGGCATGAATATAATGTATCACAAACATATACTAAGAAAAACAAATTAAATCACTGTAATGAAATAGAGGATGCAGAAAGAACCTTAGATACATTCAGCTGTCTGATTTTTGACGCAGGGGCAAAAAACATACCGGGGGAAATATAGCTTCTTCAGTGAATGGTGCTGGGAAAACAGGCTATTCACATGCAGAAGATTGAATCGAGACCCCATCTCTCACCATGTACTAAACTATAATCAGAATGGATCGAAGTTCTAAATATTAAAATAAGGACACTTAACTGCTGGAAGATAAAGTAGGTAAAATTCTTGACGTTATATATGTAGGCAAAGACAATTCTGAACAGAACCCCAGTTGTACCATAAATAACAAGAATCAACAAATGGGATTATATCAAATTAAAAAAGCTTCTGCACAGCAAAGAAAACAACCAACAGAGTGAAGAGACAACCTACAGAACGGTGAAAAAAAAATTTTCCAGCTATTCCTCACAGGACTAATATCTATACTATATAAGATCTCAAAAAGCTAGGCCTCTCCCAAAATAAAAGACCTAATCAAAAAATAGGCAAGTGAAATGAATAGTTATTTCTCAGAAGAAGTACAAATGGCCAATACTGTAAATACACACAAAAGTGTTCAACATCTCTGACCGTTAGAGGAATACAAATTAAAACAACACAGGCCAGGTATGGTGGCACATGCCTGTAATCCCAGCACTTGGGAGGCTGAGGCAGGAGGATTGTTGTGAGTTTGAGAATAGCCTGGGCTACAAAGTGAACTCAAGGCCTGAACTGCATAGAGACCCTGTCTCAAAAAGACCAAAAAACCCCCCCAAAAATGAACAACAACAACAAAAAAAACAAAAATCTCCCCACAGCACTGAGATTCCATCTTACCAAGAAAGAATGGCTGTCATCAAGAAATCAAATAATAACAAATGCTGGCAAGGCTGTGGGGGCGAGGGGATTTATGGCTCATAATCTGCAGTGATCTCATTGAGATCATTTTGGTGGATCACCATTCAGTCTAGTACAGTCTAACATTTTCAGTGGACTTGGATATGTGTATGATTTTATAATTTTATGCATTAGTAATCTAGAAAATATTCATCTCATTGATTTATATAAATATCCAGATATTGATACATTTCATTCAACAATATTTTTTTTGAGGCAGGCTTTCATGATGCAGTCCAGGCTGGCCTTGAACTCACTTTGTAATCCAGGCTGGCCTCGAGCCTGCCCTGCTTCAGCACCCCAAGTGCTGAGATTACAGGTGTACTCCACCACACCCAGCAACAATATTTTAAAAAATATAGCCGACTAAATGCATCAACAATATCTCTCAGTGGAGAGGAGCAGACAAGCTCCTCGTGACAGAAACAAATTTTCCAAAACATGTTTCACTTCAAAGCTTAAATGTTGTCATTGCCAACACACTGAAGTGTTTTCCCTGATGTGACAGGCTTACTGTGTTCATTTTCAGATGATGAAAATTTCTGCCAAATACCCAAATTTGGCAAATACCATCATTTGTCAGTCATCTTTCAAGTAAAAAGGGGTTTTGTGTTTAAATAACTAGTTCAGCTTACAACTCATTCACGCAGAGTTTTTTCTCGCGTTGTTAGACTTTGGTATACAGCAGAAGTACTCTCTGTGTATTTCCTGTTTTGTCACACAGAATATTAAAAGGAACGTACTCAAACTTCAAGTTTTAATAAAATCAATTTTTACTGCTTTATCAGTAACTTTCTTAATTGACCCCTTCTCTTCTTCTTTCCCTCCATCCCTCCCTCCTTCCTTCCTTTTGTCCCTGCCTTTCTTCCATTGCTAAGGGTCAGACCTGTGGATTTGCACATGCTAGACAAGTGGTCCACCACTGAGTTATATATCCAGTCCCAACACTTGCTTTTTATCTTTTTTTTATTTGTCTTTTTGAGGCAGGGTTTTGCTATGCAGTTCAGGCTGGCCTTGAACTCACGTTGTAGCCCATGCTGGCCTCAAATTTGCAATAATCCTCCTGCCTCGGCCTCCCACGTGCTGGGATTATAGGCGTGCATCACCATGGTCGGCTAACACTTCTTAAAAAAGCTGCAAGTAAGTAAGTGATGGTGAAGAAAGCGGTGAATATTAATACAATGGCCGCACTGCCTTGGTTTATGCCAGGGTACCAGGACTTCTGGCCACTATCAGTATAAATGTCAACACAGTGAAAAAGGTAAATAATATCTTAGCATTAAGACCCCCCTGAAAACGTGTTGTGTCACTTTCCTGTTGCTGGGACAAAATACCCAACACCTGCGCCTTAAAGGAGAGCTTGGTTTGGGCTATTGGCTTCAGTGGTTCATTTGGTGGCTCCGAGGCAGAAATGGTGTGGCAGAATAGCATGGTGGAGCGAGCTTTTCACTGTGGGGTGGCCCGGAAGCAGGAGAGAATAGCTGGGAAGAGAATGCGCCCTTCCAAGGAGCCCACAGTGACCCCTCCCCTTCCAGCCAAACCCCGCCTCCTGGTAGCACATTCTCGCCTCAGTGGGCGTGGTGAGGAGGGCTGCGCACTTCACCGCAGCCGCGAAGCAGAGAGAGAGGAGAGGAGCCAGCGAGGGAGGCTTACCCCGCGCACCCAGTGGCGTGCACATTCAGTCCGGCACTCCTCAGAGGATCAACCCACTGATGATTACAGCACCCCGTGATCCAGTCGCCGGCCCAAAGCCCAGGGTCTGAACATACGAGGCTTTGGGGGACAGTCTAGATCTACACCATGACAGGGTCCTAGGGCGTTCCAGCGGTCCATGCCTACACTTTGAGAATTTCTCACATATACATACCATTTAGAACTAAGTCATAGACGGATTAATTTTTAAATCTGTGTGTACTTTTTATTGCATTAATAGGACTCCTTTAGAAATAAAATGTGTATGTATCTAAAACTTTAAAAAGAGAAAAGAAAAAAAAAGGAACAGTCTCCTATTTCACTATTACTCTAAAGCAAGTACTCTTAAGGAAAACAAAACCTTTTTTTATTATAAGAAATTGAAAACATACACAGAAATAATCGGAATAATACAACTAGTATTCATAAACCTACCGCCCACTTTCAACAGTTATTTAATTATGATTTAATCTTATTTCAGCTCATTAACCCTCACCCCTTACAGAGAATTTGGAAAAATTCCCAGACATCAGGTTGTTTCATCCATATTTCAGTATTACCTTTTTAAAAGAAACATAACATCGTCACACTGAAAACAACAGTGATTTTTAAATTTCATGAGGTATCCAGTGATTGCCTCATAATGTTTTCAACCTTTTAAAGGTTTAATCAAGATCCATACATTAATAAGACATATTTTACAGTTGGTAAATGATATATAAAGTCTTTTCATCTATTTTGTGCCTTCTTTTTTATTTACAATTTACATAATACAGTAACTAGTTTATGGCCTGGAGAATTTTCCACTAAATTTTGCTGACCACATCCCTGTGATGTCATTTAGCATGTACCCACGACCCCTGTATTTCCTATAAATTTTCGGTTAGAGACGTAATGAGATTTGAGTCTAAATATGTTGGCAAGAGTACTTCATAGATGTTGTGTTTCTCTGTCAGGAGGGATAAAATGCTTGTTCAGCTATGCTCTTACTAAGTGAGCAGCCACTGGTGATCATTGTTGACGAGCGTATCCTTGTGTACATTGCATATAGTAATTCATTGCAAAATTGTTGTATCCTGCTTTGGATTCTGAATCCAGGATCTCACACATGTTAAACACATGCTTTACCATGGAATGATCACTCCAGGCTGTTTCTCTGTCTCTTCTTTAGTCACTGACTGGACTGATTCTATAAACTTCCATTTGTTGACTATTTGATTACATTGGAGTGCAGTTTGTACTGGAAAGGCTGAGAAGTACAGGCCATCAATTTTCAGAATAATGACTTAGTTCTTTAGCATCATCCAAAGGTCACTTTGAACCTGGGCCTTCATAATGAGCTACATCCTCAGCCCTTTCCTTACTTTTTATTTTGAGATAGTGTCTCACTAAGCTGCTGAGTTGCCCAGACTGGGCTTGAATTTGTGATCCTCCTGCCTCAAGCCTCCCGGAGTGCTGGGATTGTGGTGTGTGTCACTGCAAAAGAAACAGAAAAGCAACTGACCATTATACTTACTGACCTCATTTCTTGTTCTGTCTGCAAAAGATGGTGGACCCGAAAGGTTTGTAATTTTATACACCTGTCATACCTGTGGAGTCCAGTAGAGAGCCATGTACATTAGGTAACCAATCGGTGCTGAACTAAATTGAATTTTTGGCTTGGTTTGGTTTTTTTGAGGTTTTTGCTGAGTAGCCCAGGCTGGCCTTAAATTCTAAGTGTTCCTGCCTCGGCCTCCCAAGTGCTGGGATTACAACCATGTGCTATGACCTCTGGCTTTTTTGTTTTGGGTTTTTTTGAGACAGGGTTTCATTACGTAGTTTAGGCTGGCCTTGAGCTCACCTTGTAGCATAAGCTAGCCTTAAACTCACAGCAATCCTCCTGCCTCAGCCTCCTGAATGATGGGATTACAGGCATGCACCACCATGCCTGGCTTTACACTGGGCTTTAAATTGAATTTTTATTATACTTTTTGCCAAATAAAATATTAGTCTTCAATTAATGGAAGCATTGACTAAATCAGTTATTAATAACTTTTAAATCATGATGTCAGATCAAGAATTTAGAATAAGGAATAGTTGTTTTCTTTCCTTTTTCCCTCATTTTCTATCAGTGACTTTGGATGTGGCATCATCTTCTACTATTTTGTTCTTTTATTAAACAGTATATGTTATTGTGATTCAAATTTGTAGGAATAGGTGAGATCAGGTGTGTTCAGGGTCAAGTTTGTAGGAACAGAGACATCTTTGTTTGTGTTTTTTTTTTTTTAAATTAAGTAAGAGGTGAACCCTATAGCAAAATCTAGATACTAAATTCATTTGAATAAATGTTAATGCCGAACCCTGGGACTTAAACAGGAAAACAGACATACTTTATCTGTTTATATCTATTGAATTGTAAAACTATAGTGGGAAATAATTTTCTCCTTGGCACGCAAGAATGCCTAACAATAAACATTATGTGATTATGCTTCTTATTGTCTCCATTAATGGCGTATGAGTTAAGCAGCATTTTAAAGGAATATGAGTAATTAACTATAGATTAAAAGCTGATTATAACATATAAATCATTTGGGACAACTTTAAACTCAAAGCCCTATCCCAAATTCCAGTGTCAAATCAAATTACTCAGCACATCATTAATAAGTATTCATGCAGACAAGATTAATGGAAAAGAACTGACTTTTGAAAATTGTGGCAAGAATTCAATTGTACATCAAATTTGAAGATTTTGTTTCCTCTCCAAGATAAACAGCCTCTGACTGTGATTTATCAAGCTTTATTTCCTCTGGATCATTGCTAAATAAGGTTTAAATGTAATTATAAAATAGGTCAATAATTCTCCTGTGTGGAATTTAGTCCTTTCACCATAACATTAAAATTTATGTAAGTCAATATGCATTTAAGTAAAAATAAAAAAGAAAAAGAACAGTCTGTTGGCGGGGGGCACTATTGATTTGTGGAGCTAAAGATCAAACCCAGGAGCTTATGTACTAGGCAAGCACTTTGTCATAAGGCTATATGCTTAGCCCCTAATGTATTCTTCCATTATTAGATCATTTATTGTATCTTTAATAGTGTGTTGTATTGTGCCTTAACTTGGGTTCTTAGTGTAATTTCTTCAGTCTAATGAAAACCAAGTTTGTTTGTTTGTTTATTTTTGCAGTCTTGAGTATCAAACGCAGGACCTCATGCATACTAGGGAAGTGCCCTATTACTAACCTATATCCCAGACTGTAAAAATCAAGTTCCTTCCTTTTATTCTTTTTGTGGTCTTGAGGAGACAGTCAGGGCTTCTCATATTTTTAGGGAAGCGCCCTATTACAAGCTACATTCTCAGCCCATGAGCATCAAGTCTATTTCTAAAAGTTACCAGCCATTTCAGAATTCTAGCATATAAAGTCTGAGAAAACAGTGAAGTTTTGACATTAATCTGCTCTATATTAGGATATATTTTTCTTGAAAATTAATTGGCTTGTTCAAAATCATTTTATTAAGCTGTTATTACAGAGAGGTGACCTAGCATAATGGGTAAAAGCATAGAATCTGGAGCCAGAGTACCTCAGTTCCGATCCTTGCCCCATTCACTGGTGTTACCTTGGGTCAAGTTCATTTGCTTTTTCAGGTGTTTATTCACTTGTAAAATGGAGTTGATCACTGTACCTAGCTCCTAGGGTTAGTGTAAGCATCAAGTGAGTAATACATGTAAAGTGCTTGGAGAGCCTCCTACATAGTGCTATGTAAGTGGTTGTTTGTTTTGGGTACCGAGAATTGAACTCACAACCTCACAACCTTGCCATTTGCCAGGCAGGCGCTGTGTCGCTGAGCTATATCCCCAGCCCTACTGCTGTGTAAATGTTAGCTGTTCTTATGAACTTTACTGTTAAGACCACCAACAAATATTGTCAAGAATACCAGTAGTTCTAATTATTTTATATTAGTTCAAAACTATCTTTTTTTCATCAGGAAATTATAATATTCATTATATGCTATTTTCAAAGGTACTTTAAGCATCTTAGAGTCAAATGTTCTTCCAGAAATACACATTTCCAATTTAAAATGAAAGCCACAAGGATTTGTATGCAGAAAATTGTTTTACATTCATCTTTTTTCCTTCAATAAATATGAGGTGTCTGGTGTGTGTGAAAGAGGACTTTGGAGAATAATAGGATGAATCACATATGGATCTTCCTAGCACTTACTATCTAACAGAAGTTATGTAAATACAGGTGAATAACTGACCTAGGAGGCAAGAGGTGCAGGTAAAATGCTCACAGAAGCTTCTGGGAAAGAGCGTATTCCTCCCTAAGAGAATGAAGGAGAATTACTGAAGGAGCTTGTGCTTGAATTACGCCTTGAAGGCTGAGTAGCACTTACATATGTAGAGAAGGTCAGTGTTGTGCTGCATATAAAGGAATGGCTTGTTCTGCTTGGCACATGGGTACATGCAGGGAAGTAGGATGGTAGGGGTATGAAGAACCAAGGAGACTAAGCTAATACAGTTAGTTTGCAGTTCTCAGTGGGGCACTGTTAAAATATTTTTGTTTTGTTTTGTTTTGTTTTGACTGGGTCTTGTTGAATTGCCCAGTCAAGCCTTGAACTTCTGGGCTCAGGCAGTCCTTCTGCCTCAGCTTCCTAAGTAGCTGAGGCTATCAGTACATCCCACTGTGCCCACCCAATGTGATTTTTTTTTTTAAATTTAAAAGAGTAAAAGAAGGATGACATAGTAATAGGGGGATTTACCAAATTACAGACAAAGTGGTCGGACAATATCAATGCCAATGTGTTTTTTTACATGGAGGTGAAATTCACTTAATGTAAAATTAACCATTTTAAAGCAAACAATTTAGTGAAATTTAGTACATTTGCAGTGTTAGGTAATTGGCACCTCTATCGTTTTCATCACCCTGAAACAAAATGCCATGCCCAATAAGAGGTTACTACCTAGTTTGGTAGCCCCTGGCATCTACCAATTGGCTTTGTTTCTAAGAACTTATATCAAGGGAATCATACAGTTGTGACCTCTTGTGTCTAGATTCTTTTATTTGGCATAGTATTTTCAAGGTTCGTTCATGTTACAGCGTGTATTGGTACTTCATTTTTCTGGGTGGGTAATATTTCATGGAATGTATATGCAGTTTGTTTATCCCCTCATCTGTTGATGGACATTTGGATGTTTCTATCTTTTGGATGCAGTTTTCAGGCTTTTTGGTCTATTTTCAGTTCATTGGGGTTTATATCTGGGAGTGGGTACATATGCTGGGTCATATAGTAATTTTCTGTTGAACTGTTGGAGGAACCTCCCAACTTTTCCACAGCCGCTGTACCATTTTACATTGCCAGCAGCCGTGTCTAAGAGGTCTTACTTCTGTGCATCCTAAAACTTATTTTCTACCTTTTTGATTATTGCCATAGTAGTGGCTGTGAAGTAGTATTGTGTTTCATTGTACATTTCCTCCATGACTAGTGACATTGAATATCTTTTCATGTGTTTGTTGGCCATTTGTATATATTCTTTGAAGATTTGTTTATTGAAATATTTTGCCTATTTTTAAATTGCTATTTATCTTTTCATTGTTTTTTGAGTTTTATTGTTGTGTAGCTCTATATATTTTTGATACTAGACTCTTATCAGGTATGGTTTTTAAATTAGTACATGTTTGCAATTCTTGCAGTTTATAGTCATCTTGGGGGGTGGTTACATGTACATAGTGCTGCTTGTATTTTTTTTTAAATCTCCTTTCCCTTTCCTCCCCACCCTCCTCCTCCAGTTTTCCTATCCTCTTTCTCATACTTGTTGATATTAATTGTCTTAGCTCATGTTATGGTGTACAGTGTTTATATTAACTGGGGTTATTAGTTTCTTGTACATGGCACATCTTTATTCTTCTTACTTCCCCATTTCTTGCCCTGTCCCTCTCGCCCTTGTTCCCTTGGACCACTTCCGTATTGCAAGAGGTCCATCTTCTCGTACCGTTCTATCCATCCTATATCATTTTCTTTGTACTTTGCCTCACTCAAATATGAGATACCATATGGTATTTAAATGTGTGTCTCATTCATTGCAGTTGACTTTATATTTTCCAGGTGCATTCATTTTCCTGCAAATGTTTCAAATTTGTCATTCTTTATAGCCAAATGATATTCCATTACATATAAATACTACATTTTGTTTATCCAGTCATCTGTTGATGGGTATACAGGCTATTTCTAGGATTTAGCTATTATGAATTTTTCCCATTGTGTAGGTTGTCTCTTCACTCTACTGATGGATTCTTTTGTTGTACAAAAACTTTGTAGTCTGCTATAATCCCTTTTGTTGATTCTTGCTGTTATTTCTTATGCAGTTGAGGTTCTGTTTAGAAAATTCTTTTTCTTTCCTATACCTATGTCTTCAAGTGTTTTTACCTATTTTATCTTCCAGAAATTTCAATGTTTCTGTTTTAATGTTTAGATTTTGATCCATTTTGATTTAAATTTAGTATATTGTGAGAGTTTAAGAGTCCAGTTTCATTCTTCTGCAAACAGATAGCTAGTTTTCTCAACACCACTCGTTGAATAGGCTATCTTTCCTCTAATGTATGGTTTTGGATCCTTTGTGAAAGATCAGATATTTGAATGCATCTGGTGAGGTTTCTGCATCCTTAGTTCTGTTTCACTGATCCATGTGCCTGTTTTTGTTCCACTATCATGCTGATTTTTAAAAAATCACTATTGCTTTGTAGTATAGCTTGAAGTCAGGTATTGCTATGCTGCCTACTTTGCTCTCATTGTCCCAAATTACTTCTGCTATTCTGGGTTTTCTACGAATTGTAGGATTATTTTCTCTAGATCTGTAAACTGTGCTGTTGGCATTTCGATTGGGACTGCATTGAATCTGTATAGCAGTTTGGGAAGTATGGCCATTTTGACAATATTGGTTCTGCCTACCCAGGAGCAAGGGGCATCATTCCATTTTCAGATGACCTCTTCAATCTCCTTCTTCAGGGTACTGTAGTTTTTTTGTAGTAGTCTTTCACTTGCTTGGTTAGATTAATTTCTAGATATTTCATTTTTCTTGAAGCTACCATGAATGGTATTGTTTTCATAATATCCTTCCAATTCTGTTCTTGTTGTTGTACACAAATGCTAATGACTTTTTGTGTATTGACCTGGTATCTTGCTACTTTGCTGAAACTGATTATTACTTCTAGAAGTTTTTTGGTGGAGTTCTTTGGGTCTTCTATGTAGAGTATCATGGCATGTACAAATAATAATAATTTGAGTACTTCCTTTCTTATATGTGTCTCTTTTATCCTTTTATTTCTTTTTCTTGATTAATTCCTCTGGCTAACATTTCAAGTACAATGTCGAATAGAAGAAGTGATAGTGGACATCCTTGTCGTGTTCCTGATTTTAGGGGGAATGCTTTTAGTTTTTTCCCATTTAGTATAAGGCTGGTTATTAGTTTGTCATAAATAGCCTTTATTATATTCAGGTATTCTCTTTTTATACCTATTTTCTTTGGGATTTTTATCATGGAGAAAGGGGTATTGGATTTTGTCAAAAGCCTTTTCTGCACCTATTGATACGATCATGTAGTTTTTGACTTTGCTCTTGTGTAAGTGATGTATTACATTTATTGGCTTATGTATGTTGAACCATCCTTGCATCTGTGGGATGAAACCTACTTGATGATGATGTATCATCTTTTTGATAATGTAATGCATTATATTTGCTAATATCTTGTTGAGGATTTTTGCATCTATGTTCATTGACAAGATTGGTCTGTAGTTCTCTTTTTAAATTGGGTCTTTATCTGTTTTGGGGATCAGGATGAAACTGGCTTCCATAAATGAATTTGGGAGCTTTCCATCTCTTACAATTTCTTTGAAGATCTTGAGAAGTATTGATGATATAAGATCCTTAAAGGTTTTGTAGAATTAAGCAGAGACTCCATCAGGTTCTGGGCTTTTCTTAGTTGGCATATTTTTTATTACTGAGTCAATTTCATTGCTTGTTATTGGGTTGTGAAGCATGTTAATGTCTTCTTGGGTTAGTTTTGGTAGTTTGTTTGTCAAGGAATCTGTCCATTTGTTCAAAATTTGCTAATTTTTTTGAATGTTATTTTTCAGAGTAGTTACTCTTTTCTGGATTTTGACAGTTTCTGTTGTGGTTTCACCTTTTTATTTCTAATTGCATTGATGTGAGTCTTTTCTCTCTTGGTAAATTTGGCTAAAGGCTTATCTATTTTATTTATTCTTTTGAAGAGCCAACTCTTTGATTTTTTTTTGCTTTTATAATCTCAGTTTCATTGATTTCCACACCCATCTTTATAATTTCCCTCTTGAATTTCAGTTTGGGGTTGGTTTGTTATTGTTTTGCAAGTATCTTAAGATTTCTCATAAGGTTATTTATTTGGGATTGGTCTGTTTTCCTAATGTGTGCATTGATTGTGATGAATTTTCCTCTTATGATTGCTTTCATAGTATCCAGAGGTTTCACTGAGTTGTACAGTCACTGTCATTAACTTCCAGAAATTTTATTTTTTTGTTTGTTTTTCTTCCAGTACTGGGAGTCGAACTCATGACCTTGCGCTTGCCAGGCAGGTGCTGTGCTGCTGAGCTAAATCCCCAGCCCCACTTCCAGAAATTTTAAAATTTCTTTTTTGATTTCTTCTGTGACCCACTGACCTACCCTTCTGTTTAGAAGTATGTTGTTAATTTTCCAGGAGCTTTTTCTGAGATTTCTTCTATTGTTGATTTATATTTTCATTGCACATTGCACTGATGAATTCCATACTTTTATATTTACTTAAACAGGCTTTGTGGGCTGTTATGTGATCTATTTTGGGAAAAGTACCATGTGGTACTGAAAAGAATGTATACTCTGTTTTAGAGGGATGGAATACTCTATAGAGAACCACAAAGTCCATATGTTCAAGGGTGTGGTTCAGCCCTGCATATCCTTTTTTTTTGTTGTTGTTGTTGTTGTTGTTTAGTTGATCTGTCTCTTTGTGAAAGTGGGGGTGTTAAAAATCCCCTACTATGATTGTTAGTGTTTATTTGATCTTTTAATTTTAGCAGTTTTTGTTTTATGAAGGTAAGTGGCCCAATATTCAGTGCATATAAGTTTATCAATATTATCTCTTCTTTTTGGATTGTTCCTTTAATTAGTATGTGGTGACCTACTTTGTCTCTTCTAATAAGTTTTAACTTGAAGTTGACCATGTCTTATATTAGAATTGCTATCCCTACTTTCTTTCAGGATCCTGGAACATGAAATGTTGTTTTCTGTTCTTTAATTCTTAGTCTGTGAATATTTTTTAGATTACACAAGTTTCTTGAATGCAGCAGACTGTTGGATTCAGTTTTTTGATCCAGTCTGCCAGTCTGTGTCTTTTGATTGGAGAGATGAGGCCATTAATACTGAGAGATATTACTGATGTGTTGGTTATTTACTATCGTTGCCTTCTTTATTGGTTGGTGTATCATCTTTCTCTTTTCCTGATTTTTTTTGTTGCTCTTTATCCATTGACCTCACTAGTTTCCTCTGTTTTCAACTGCATCCAATACATTGTTCCTGACCTAATACTCGTATTTTTTCTAGAGCTGTTTTAGCATTCGTATATCTTTTGAGCTGATCTTTTTTGTGGAAATACCTTATTTCTCCATGTATTTTGAAAGATAGTTCTGCCTGGTAAGTTATTCTTGGTTGGAAGTTATTCTTTCTTAGGGCTTGAAATACTTTGCTCCAAGCTCTCATGGCCTTTGGGATTATGCCAAGAGTATGCTGTGATTCTAACTAGTTGACCTTTATTGGTTGGCCATTATATGTGAGTTCTTATTTTCCTCGGACAGCCTTTAAAATTCTGATTTTTTGCTGAATATCTGAATTTAATGAGCATTTGCCTTTCATCATAATTGGTGTTCTATAAGCATCACTTTTGTGATTTTAATTTCTTTTTTTTTTTTTTGGTACCAGGAATTGAACTCAGGACCTTGTGCTTGCTAGGCAGGTGCTGTGCCACTGAGCTATATCCCTTGCCCCCTAAATTCTTTTCTTATATATGGGAAGTTTCTTCCATAATTTCTGTAAACATGTTAGTGAATCCATCTGTGCTGTCTTCAAGTTTTTCTCTAACTCTGATTAGCCTTAGGTTAGTTTTCTTGTTATCTAGTAGCTGTTGGATAGTCTTCTCTTGTTGTCTTATTTTCTTTTTGATTTCTTTGAGCTCTTTATTATAATTCACTATTTTATCCTCAATATCAGACACTATCTTCACACTGGTCGTGTCTGCAGTGTATGAAATCTATACTGTTTTTTATTTCAGATATTTCTATCGGACATCTTTTTGAAGATTCCATGTCCTAGTTGAATATGTTGTTTAAATTATCAGATATTCATCAAGAAAACAACAAATAACAAATGCTGGAGGGGCTGTGGGGAAAAAGGAACCTTTCTCCACTGTTG
>NW_004955444.1:12457950-12460117 GCF_000276665.1 Chinchilla lanigera | reverse complement strand
TATATATTTATCCATATCATAAAATGATATAGATAAAAAAGATATAGTTATATATATATATATTCCATATATATATGGGATCCATATATATATGGAATGCTACTCAGCCATAAAAAAGATAAACTTGAGACTTTTAAAGGTAAATTGCTGGAACTTGAGACCATACTCATAAATGAAATAAATAAGACCTACATGTGTAAACACTGTATTGTCTCACTAGTGTGAGAAAGAGTAAACAAGATCCAAGAGTACAATAGATATTGTGAATAGGGAAGAAACTGATCAAAAGAAAAGAAAAACTGATGGGAGAAAGGGGAAAGGAAGGAAGGATAAAGGAAAAAATATATACATATATAAAACAGTTAAGATAGTTATACAGCTGGTTTCTCTTGGTTCATTGAGAGGAAAGTTTTGAGCTAGTAATGTTCTGGACAATGTTTCATGCCTGTATTCCTGTATTTTGTACTCTGAACAACTGCTGTGAATATAACAATATGCAATGTGTTGATTGTTGTTACTCTTCTACTAGCCTATTTTGAAACTCTTTCATTGTTATCTCTTGCTTTTTTATGTTTAAAATAAAAAATTAAAAAACCAAAAACAAATAAATTATCTGATATTATTTGCAAATATTTTCGCTTACTTTGATTCAGTTTGCTCTTCATTATAGAGTTTGATAAGATAGAAGCTGAAGCCATAAATTTCAGACATTTCTTCTTTTCCAATATGACAGTTACCTTCTAATTACATGTTAGTGCCATCCACAAAGCTTGATATATTGTTTTCATCTTCATTTATTGGACAGTATTTTCTAATTCTCCTTTTGATTTCTTCTTTGACTCATGGGTTATTAGAATTGTATATTAATTAAAACATTTAGTTTTTTTACAGATTTCTTTGTTATTGATTTATTGATTTCAAATTTAATTTCATTGTATTTAGAAACCATACTTTTATACTATCTGAAACTTTGTACATTTACTGAACTTGTTTTATGGGCCATAATATGGTTTGTCTTGGTAAATATCTTTTGTGCACTTGGAGGTAATGTGTAGTTTCTTGTTTTGGGGTGTTCTTTAATATTAGGTAAAGATGGTAGACTGTTTAGGTCTGCTATATCCTTCCTGTTTTTCTGTCTACTTGTGCCAATATTGAGTGGTTTTGAAATCTCCAACAACATTTGCAGATGTGTCTATTTCTCCTCGAAGTTGTTTCAGCTTTTGCTCATATTCTTTGAAGCTGTTATTAGGTTCTTTAATGTGTAGGATTATGTCCTGATAAATTGGCCCTTTATCGTTATGAAATGACCTTCTCTTTCCGTGGTGATGCTGTTTGCTCTGAAAATTCTTAGTGCATTAATAGAGCTGTTCCAACTTTTATTTGGTATGGTATATAAAAAGAATGATATATCTCTTCCAATCATCTTACTTTTAATCTAGCTGTATTTAATGTTTAATTTTACTTGGTCTAACTGTGTTTTCATACTTGATGTGTAGTAGCTTTTATCTGCAGGTAGTATATAGTTGTATCTTTTTAAAATTCCATACTATATGACAAATTATTTAATTGGGGCTATTTTGAGTATACATTTAATGTTGTTATTAATCTGAGTCAAGTTTGGGGCTGGGGATTTAGCCCAGTGGCACAGCACCTGCCTGGCAAGCACAAGGTCGTGAGTTTGATTCCTGGTACTGGAAGAAAAACAAAAACAAAAAAACCCCAAATAATCTGAGTCAAGTTTAAGTCTGTCAGATTGCTATTTATCTTATATATTGTTTTCATTTCCTTTTTTGGCTTATTTTCAATTGAGGATTATGATTCCATTTTATCTCTTTCATTGACTTGTTAACAACTTCTTTTTTCCCACCTATTTTAATGCTGGCATTTAAATATACACATATAATTTATTACTGTTAATTCAATTGAACTGAATTATACCATATTGTTTATAGTAGTCTACTTCCATATATCTTCTCCCAGATTTTATGCTATTTATGTCATATTCTACTAACATATTGGCTATAAAATTTATGTCATATTCTACTAACACATTGGCTATAAAATTTATGTCATATTCTACTAACACATTGGCTATAAAATCTTTTCTTTTAATTTCAAAAAATAAAAGAAGGAAAACATATTAACTGACAGACATCCATTTAATATT
>NW_004955444.1:12377614-12452142 GCF_000276665.1 Chinchilla lanigera | reverse complement strand
TAGACACAAGCTGTACCAGTAGTGATCACAGACTGCCCATGCCTGTGACCTCCAGGAGGTTGGGGCACAAGCAAAGCCCAAACCCAAACCACGGTGTCAGCAGCTCATGGAGTGCCTGCTCCAATACCTCACTGGGTGCTGGGCATGCACAGAGAGGGCCCATACGTAAACCCTGGTGAGAGCAGTTCCCAGACCTGAGTGAGGATCTCCTGTCTGCACTGGGCGTGCGGAGGGCGGAGATTCAGACTGTAATGGTGGCAGGGTCGTGGGTCACCCACTCTGGCCCCAGGAAGCAGATGGGAAGTACCTCATTCTCTCGGCTGTGTTCGGCTGGGAACCGTGCTGTCAGTGGGTCACAGCTCGCCTGATTCTGTGTCTCCAGTCAGATTAGGATGCGTAGAGGAGCCAGACGCAGGCTGCACTGACAGCGATCACAGACTGCCCGTGCCTGTGACCTCCAGGAGGTCGGTGTGCAAGCAAGGCCCAAACTCGAACTGCAGTTTCAGCAGCTCATGGAGCGCCCGCTCTCATACCTTATGGGGCACTGGGCACGCGCAGAGAGGGCCCACATTGCGAACGGCGGTGAGAGCAGTTCTCAGGCCTTCCGAGTGAGGAACTCCTATCTACGTTGGGTGCACGGAGGGTGGAGACTCTGGCTATAAAATCTATAATGAATTAATATTTTATAAAAGTTATCTTTTAAGGAGGTTTAATTTTCAAAAAAATCAACATCAGTGCTTATCCCTATTTGCAGTGCTCTTCATTCCTTGTAATTTATGTCTTCAGAAACATGGAATAATTTTTTGTATGTCTTCAAGGCTTCCTTGAACATTTCTTTTGTGAATCTTCTGGTTATGAGTTCTTTCAGCTTTTTCTGAAAAGATCTTTACATTGCCTTCAGTTTTGAAAGATACTTTTGCTAGTTACAGACATTTTTAAAATTCAGTACTTGAAAGGTGTTGTTCCATTGTCTTCTTTTTCTTTTTTTGATATGGGGAATGGAAGTCAGGATCTTGTGCTTGCCAGGCAGGTGCTTGTACTGCTGAGCTATATCCCTGGCCCTTCCATTGTCTTCTTGCTTACACTATTTTGGTTAAGAAATCTGCTGTCATCTTTACCTTTGTTTTTCTGTATATAACATATCTTTTTTTTTCTGGCTGCTAATATGAAACTCTTGTCTTTACTACTTTTGTTCGTTTTTTGGTCCTGGAAATGAAACCTAGGGCCTTCACACTCAGCTACAGGCTCAGTTCCCCTCCCCTTTTTAAATTTTAAGACAGGGTCTTGTTAAGTCCCTGAATTCACCAGGATGGACTCAAACTTGCTATCTTTCTGGCTCAGCCCTCAAGTGCTGGGATTACAGGTATAAGTTACCACACCTGGCTTATCAATAGTTTTTAGTAATTTCTTTATGTGTTGGTATAGTTTTCTTCAAGCTCCTAGTATTTCAGTGAGATCAGTGAACTTAATTTTCATCACATTTGCAAATGTCAGCTATTATTTCTTTAAATGTCTTTTTCTGATTGTCTCTCCCAACATTACCTTTATTTTCCCTTTACAGACTCCAATTATAAGCATTTAGGCTGCTTAAAGATCATTTTTTTCTATTTCTAATTCTTTTTTCTGTATATAGCTCATTATAGAAAATATCTAGTAGCATCTTCAAGTTCTCTAATGGAATTACAAAGAGAAAATAGAGTCTCTCTTACCCTATCAAACCCACTACACTCAGCTTTTTTTATGTGTTTCTTTGGGTGCCTTCTGATACTGAATGCCAGTTATTTAATATTAACTATTGAATGTCTGACATTATAAATGGATGCTGCATATTTTTACTTTTCTATAAATATACTTGAAGTTTAATTTGAGATGGGGTAAATTACTTAGAAATATTTACCCTTTCAGACATTGCTTCTGTGATTTTTCTTTTGGTAGGATCCAAACAACATTTAGTCTGGAGCTAATTCTTCCCCAATACAGAGACAAGACCCCTGTGAGTACTCTACCCCCATTGATCTGGAGGCTTTCTAGTCACCTCTTTGGAACAGCCAGTTTCTTGGTCCTTTGAGTGTTCAGTATTGTTTCCTCCAGTGCTTTCTGATGGTTTATTTTTTCCTGGACTTGCTATAGTTTCCTCACATGTATGCACTGAAGAGTACTGTCAAATTCTTAAGGAGGATCCTCTACAGATCTCTGCAGCTCTCTGTACAGTTAAACGTTTGCTTGTACTCTGCCTTCTGAACTCTTGTTATCTTGTTCTCCCTGAATTCATAGTTCTGTTTCCTCAGTCCAGGGAGTCTATCAGTTTTCTGAATGTAATAAGCTTGTGTAAACCTTGCTTATTTTCCATTCCTGAGAAATTATTTTCCTTCATGGCCTGATACTCAGTATCTTGTAAACTGTTTTTTTATATATTTTGTCTGGTTCTTTTTCTTTCTTCCTTTTGGTTGGTTCATGTGGGAGGGTCAGTCTGGTTCTTGTTACTCTGCCTTGGCAGAGTCAGAAATCCCCACAGAGCCCTCCTCTTGATAGTCACCTCACATTCTGTGGAGAGGAAAAGTTCCAAGAGTCTCTAACCCATAGCTTCTGGTACAACCACAAATAAAGTGTGACCGTTGTTTAGTCTGCCTATGTAATACTTCTGAAATCTCCATAACATTATAAAAGTTTGTTGTGGATAGTGATTTATAGATTATTTGGGCCAGACTTCAGGGCTCTGGGGCCTCCTTGAAATGTGCCAGTGACATTTTCAAAACACAAGGGGGCCATTGATAGATTGCAAATCAGTTTTCACTCTTATTTGGTAGTCATTCTGAAAACTTAGTTCTGCTTCTATTTGTGCCATCTGGGTAAGGTTACAATTAAGGAAAATTTACTCTCTAAAGTCTTAATAGTATGTAGAGCTCTCTAACATAGGAAAGTTATTGTGATTTAAGGATTTATTTCAGGAACACTGAAAACCTTTGTAGTCCAACTCTGAGAAGTGCTGTGCGATTCTTATTGATCTTACTCTTGAGAATTTCTTTGAAATTAGAAGGGGAAACTTGCATTATCTTCTTTGCATGAGAAAAAAATAACCGGTATTTTAGTTACAGCGAGGGAGAGAGAAGGCTTAAAGAAAGTTGAAAATGATCATAGATTGATTCATGTATTTTATGTATTTATTTTTTGATTCATATATTTTAAAACATTTATTGTGGATCTATAACTTGTTAGAACAATGGATGACAGTGAGTGGATATACTATTTTATTTTTTTATTTATCTCCATGAGTTGCAAAGATTTAGTCTTTCAAACAAGTCTTACTTAATAATTTATTTTCCCAGTTTTTTGAACCAGTTCTATATAATTTCTAACCAAAGCTTCTGGTTAGCAAGAAGCAACTGATGTTACTTCAGTACCATAATATTTCAGACAAAAACAGAAAATCTCATTGTTGTAGGGAATCCAAAAAGCCTAATTTTAGCGGAATATATTTCTTTTGGGTTTTCTGAGATACTAAACTTTTGTGTGTTTTTTAGGGGCTGGAGCAGTATCTTGTTGTATTATCGAGGCTGACCCTGAATATGCTGTATAGCCCAGGATGGTGTTGAACTCACAGTTCTCCTCCCCGAGCCTCCCAGATGCTGAGGTTATAGGAATGTCCCACTATGCCCAGCAAAAACAATTTCTATGGGTGGACTGTCTAGGGCTTGGGGGCATTTAATAAGTAGTATAGTTTACTTTTAGAGATAAATATTCTAAATAATAGAAAACAAAAGAAGGCATCCCTGTTAAGTGCTAGGTTGAATGGTGCCAATCTCAAGCACTGTGGCATTTTATTACGTAGAGGGGCCTCCTAGGTGAGCAATTGTATCAGGCCAGGTAGCTGGGACCCAGAAGAGGCTATTCTGCGCTAGGGAACGGTGTGCAGACATGTATGGCAAGAATTTTACCTGTATGTTGTGTATCACGTTGCCATGTAGCTGTGTATTATATAGTTTTATTTACGTATACAGGGGGAAGACTGGCAGACTAAAGTGTACAAAAGAGAGTAGTTGGAGACTAGGTGTGTAAAAAGTAGATCAAGATCAGCAAGAAGGTCCTGAGTTCTCTGAATTTGTGCTTTATACAGAGATAGTAGTGAAAACGAGAAGAGTCATTCAGGAGACTTTGTAAAGGAGAAAACTAAAGACTTGGTGACCAAGTGTGAGAATTGAGAGGGCAGAAGAGTCAAAAGTTTTGAGCCAGAACAAGAGTGCCATTGTTATCAGTATTATACTCTGGAAAGTCCAAAAGGGAGAGTTTTGTTGTCTTTTTTTTTTTTTTCCAGTACTGGTAATTGAACTCACGACCTTGCGCTTATGGGGCAGGTGCTGTGCCGCTGAGCTAAACCCCCAGCCCCAAAAAGGGAGACTTTGAATGAAGTTTGATGCCAGAGATCCTTGAAGTTTTTTTCTAAAAGTTTACACATTCTTGGTATGGTTCCTGAAAGAACAGCTCTGATGGGCATTCATGCTCTCTTAAGGTAAGCAAGTTAAGTGTGGCAGGACAAACTGGTGTGTGGAAGAGTATTTAGAAGTTGTGAGGTCTGAATCCTTTCATTTTACTGATACGCAAATTGAGGGTGTTAGGTACTGTGACTTCCCTTAATGTTATTTCCTAACTTAATTCAGTTATTATAAATCAAGTCAGTTACTGACTTGACCCAAGACATTTTCAAACTCAGATGCATTAAGTTAAAAATACTGTAATTACTTTCCTTTTATGCATAAATCCAGTCGCAAACATTGTAGAAGTATACTATGGACATCCAGGCTGTGGAAAAAAAATACAATTTGGTTAAAGAATTTAATTTGCTTTATTTTGGTGTTCTAGATTCGAGCCTTATGGCTTCTTTCATAAAACAGGAAGTGTTCCAGAGAACCCAGCAGACAGGCTGGTTTTACAAAGAATGGCTGAAGAAAGCTCAAAGACCAAAAAGTAGATTGGTCATCCAGAAAGTTGTCTTCTTCGGCAGGTTGGGATAGGGAACCAGAACATAGAAGAGTAACTGACAGGTTAACAACGGATTACTTCAGGTTACATTTTGTAAAGATTAAAGGATGTAAAGCAAAAAGATTATGGATGTAAGGGTTAAAGCAGGGAGCACTTCACTGTCATGCCCGTTGATATGAGAAACCTGGCTATCTCTCATTTTCCTGTCTGGGAAAGTGAGATGTTAATTTGTATTTAGTAGTACAGAACTTTAGTATGGCTGACTATATTTTCATTTTTAGTCTGTTGGAGCTTAGTGCAAGAGCTTAGTCCAAAACAATGGCCTCTTACAGTTTTTGTTTTACCTTACCAAACCCGGTCGTGATGTAATGGGTTGCTTTCAAAAACCGTGCCTGAGCTGTGTGAGGGAGAGAGAATAATTAACATTCTTATTGGGAGTCAGTGTGCACAGTCTTATTTATTTTTAGTGCTGGGGATTGAACCCAGGTCCTGGCACAAGCCAGGCAAGTGCTCTGCCACTGAGCTGTATCCCCAGTCCAAGTGTCCATGATTTTTACAATGAAGTATGAGGACTTTTAGTGGAAGTCAGCAAAGGAATTGCTTCCTTTCTTTGGCCCTGTGACGATCACGCCTAATGACTACTCATGCGTGGAATCCGAATTCTTGAGTAATTCCTACCCGGCCTGAGTAGAACGAGATTATGTCAAGGCCCCGGACGAATGAACTTTGTTGCTTTAAGGTGGACTCAGTCTTCACCTTTCTCCTCCTAGGCTTCTTCGCCTTCGCCGGAGGGGCTGTCTCGGCCTCTCTTTGTCTCTGTTTCAATCTCTCTCCTGCTCCCGTTTCCATCGGCCCAGTTCTTCTTACCCCAGACTGCACATCCCCAGGGGCTCCTCACCTCCCTTGATTTACCCGCGTCTCCCAGGCTGCGCCCAGTCCAACGTTGCTCGGGGCTCCCGACCCTCAGGGCGCGGGGGCGGGGCCGAGCGAGTTTAGCCCGCTCCCCTTGGGGCGCCGAATGGTGATTGTGGGGCGGGGCCTGCCTCCGGGGCGGGGCCTGCCTCCGGGGCGGGGCCTGCCTCCGGGGCGGGGCCTGCCTCCGGGGCGGGGCCTGCCTCCGGGGCGGGGCCTGCCTCCGGGGCGGGGCCTGCCTCCGGGGCGGGGCCTGCCTCCGGGGCGGGGCCTGCCTCCGGGGCGGGGCCTGCCTCCGGGGCGGGGCCTGGCGGTGGGCCCGCGCGGTGTAATTCGGCTCGGTCGCTTCTGGCTCCTCCGGAGAGGTTCCCCGCAGGTGAGCGTGTGACCGTTCGGCTCGCGCCCGGGAGCTCGGCGGGGAGAGGTCGGCTCCGCGCCGGCCAGGTGGAGGAAGCCGGCGGGCGTGTCCCGGGCGGGCGAGTTCGGACGCTCGGGCCAGGTGCCACTTCCGCGCCGGGAGGGGCGGGGCGGGGCGGCGCTCGGCGCTCCGGAGCCGCTGAGACCCCGCGCGCGGTCTTATCCGCACTCGCTCGCTGCACGTGCTCCCGGGCAGAGGACGCGTGAGCTGTTCCACACACCTGCCCTCCCAAGTCTCGCGCAGCCTCAGGTATTGTAAAGTTTAAAAAATGTATTTGTAGCTCGTGGCTCAGGACTGGAGGAGAAAATAGCTTGCGGGACGGCTTTGTGTTGGCTACGTGTTGTCGAGCTGGCGAGAAGGGTGCTAATGGTAACGGGACTGTTAAAGACGCCAGCGTTTTCTGGAGGGAGTTTATCAAGGCAGTTAAATGCGCCGGCTTTTCTTTTACTAATTTGTTTCGGTCTTTTGAACCCCGGGCCCTTGCACTGAGTTACATCCCCAGTCCTCTTTTAAATGTTTATTTTGAGACAGGGTTTCTCAGAGTTGCTAAATTGTTCTGGCTGGACTAAAAGTTTAGAACCTCCTGCCTTAGCCTCCTGGAGTGCTGGGATTACACGGGTATGCCACTACTTCCAGCAAGCCTTTTGGCTTTGAACTTGGAATGCCTGGATTGGAATCTACTAATTAACTGTAAAAACGTGGGCAATTTGCTTAACTTCCCTATGACTTAGTTCTCACATCCATAAAGTGACAGTTCCAACATTACAGACTTGTAATGATTGAATTGATAGCTAATGCTTGACAACAATAAATGTTGGTTGCCGAGCCTCGTGGCACACACCCGTAATCCCAGCACTCCGGAGGCTGAGGCAGGCAGATCGTTCCGAGTTTGAGGCCAGTCTGGGCTATAAAGTGAGCTCAAGGCCAGCCTGAACTGCATAGTAAGAAAAAAAAAAAAAAAAAAAAAAAAAAAAAAAGCCACACCCAACAATAAATGTTGACCATTTTCTCTATTATGCATTCCTGTGAGCATTAATCTCCAAAGTTGTCCTCACCCATGCTTTTTTCTCAGAGCTCTCATTAAAAATGTTTGAGGGTTTCTTGGGAACAGTGTTTTTATAAATTGAGACCTACAAGAAAAGGTTTCTGTACTTTTCTCTCATATTAAGGATCTTACCCGATATGATCCTCCACCTTGTTCCAAATCAAATACTCTCTCAAAGGCTACAACACAGGAATCTATTTGGTTTTTGATTTGGTTTGTGTTTGTGATGCTGGGGATCAATTCCAAGGCCTCGCTCATGCTATGCAGGCGTTCTCCTAGGAACTACACCACCCTCCCACCTGACTTCAAGGCTGTTCTAAGAGAGATGAAAAAAGACAATGCCTTTAGCGTGAGTGTAGCCTCATTTTAAGCACCAAGTTGAGGTGGATTTATCACTTTATAGAATTTGTAAACTGTGTTGTTTGGGACGGGTACTTATTTATATTGCAAGACTAGATAAACCATAGCACCCAACACATGTTTTTTAAAAAAAATCATAGGAACCCGTAGCTTGGTGCATAGACTCTCAGAACTTAAAGGGATCTTAAAAAGTCAGACTTGCTAGATTTTACAGATAAAGTTGAGGCCAAAGATGCAGAATCAATAAATGGCAGAGCTTAGATTAGAATTCATCTCTGATGATCAACAGGTAATAAAACCAAAGGAAGGTACTACCTCTACTTTTAGTGATAGTTACTGTTTTTATTTTTGACAGTTTTATGGTGTCACAAATGGTTTTTCTCGGTATTATCCTCCTTGGTAGCTTAATTGCATGACTCATAATCATTCTTCAGCACCTTTGATTTAAATCACAAGTCTCAAAGTTGCTACGTCAAATTATTGCTTTGAGAAGATGATTGTCTTCTGAAGCTTTGTGCAAACATGTTCTAACAGTGCTTTGGTTTTGTTGTTTAAAATGCACCCCTTTTCTCCCATATATAGAAAGTAAACAGCCAGTATAAACAAATTGACCCATTTGGCAGTTTGTTATCACTGTGTTATTGGTTAAGTTTTCTTGATCGGGTAGGATAGAGCCAGGAAGTGGAACCGAAAGACAAGCCCAGGGAAGTAGGACTGGGACCTGAAGAAGTATGTTGCAATGTTGTTGCTATCTTCAAAAACACTGTGGAGTGAAATTATTTTGAGATATTGATGTGTTAGTTGCTGATGCTTACCCAGCCTTTTGCATAGCTCACTCCCTCTCCTCTGGGTATTTGCTCTGATGTTATCTACTTAAAATTGCACACAACCCCACATTTCCTATAATATGTATTTACTTGTTTATATAATTACTCATTATCAGTTGTCTATCAGTAAAGAATAAGTTCCATATAGCTTAGGAGTGCTTCCCAGTTGTGTTTGCTACTCTGTCCTGAGTGCCTGGAAACAATTCCTGGCACACGAAAGGTATCATATACGTGGATCTGATGCAGACATTTCCAGCAAGAGTAGTAATTACTTAAACTAATTCGCTGTCATCTTGCTTGTTCTCTGTCCCCGCCCCCACCTCCCCATCCCTGTTTTAGTTATTTATCCTTGAGGTCATGTGAATTCTTCCTCCTACCTTGAACCCCACATGCAAGTAGCTACCACCTTATTTTACTTGTCATTTTTTTTTGCAAGCATGCCGCTCCTGTTATTGCCAAGCTTCTGCTTGCTCCCCTTCTTTTTATTCAATCTTCTACACCTACAGCCCTGCAGTTCCCTTTTCAAAAACGCTTTCCTATCCTGGTGTGCAGAAGATCAAGAGTGAGACGCCTGGGATGTAGAGTTCCCTACAGTGATGTCAGGCTTACTTACTTTTTCAGCCTGTAACTCCCGTAGATAAAAAGGGATTTCCAATTGAGGTTTGTAAATATAAAAGTAAGATAAGACTTTAGTGCCAGTGCCTTATAAAATGCCAGGGTGCTTCATGATAATTTCTCTTTCTGTTTTTATCAGTGAGTTGTCTTTTTCCGGAGTCTGGTTACGCATTCTGACAAGCTGGACTAATCTGTTTGTACTGAAGTCTTCTGCCCTTTCTGTTTTGAGTGCTCAGCCTTCAGACCTTTACATGCCACTACCACCCCAAATGCTATAGAGTTTAAAGTAGTTTTTCTTTCCTCTGAGTTCTGGTGACTTTTTAAGGGGATTTATTACAGTGTACTTTCAATTGTAATTCTTCAAGGTTTTTTTTTTTTTGTTATATATAAACAAATTGAGAAAAAGTACATACACAGAGATTCCAGTTATTTTTTTCTTAAATTTTTTTTTCTTTTTTCTTTTAAGGGAAATATAAAACCACACCTGCTTACCTACTTTTAAAATATAAGTGAATTTAAAGCTCTATCAAATAGGTGTTTAAATCACTGCATATTGAGATTCAGTGATTATTTCTGCAGTACGGCTATGTAAGGAAGGTGGTAGGAAAAATTCATTACTCAGTGGAAAGATACAAATGAAGACATTGAGGTCTGGATTTATAGAAGGAAGTAGATGTAGGAAGAGCAGCGTTCCCAACATTCACATAGATAGGCAAGCAGATGTTTTAAAAAAATACGCAGTAATGGCACACAGGAAGCCATTAGGACAAGACAGATTTTATGGAGCAACATCTACAGCTTTGGATTGTGTTGTGAAATGTTATTTCTAAACTATATTTTTGTTTTTTCATCTCCAGGCATACAAAATGCTGTTTCTCTGCTTTTTACTTTCTGAGTCAGATAGGACTGGATATTCTCTTTGCTCCGGTCTTGTAGAAAATAATGTACCACTTGTCACTGTTCTCTCTAAAATAAAGTTCATACCTATATCTTTTCCCGGATATGTGGAGATCTACGCCAGAAACTTTTTAATGTTTCAAAAGAAGATAGTAGATATGTTACCTGAGTATGTTTGTTGTTGGTGCTTACAGTTTTAAGTCTATGTCAGCATTTTATTTAACACATTGAGCTTAATTTTACATTACAGACATCCTTATGCACATAACCCAGTTGGGTCAGTGTTTTTATTTTAACTCAGATTTAAGCTTGATTTAAGAATTTATGTTCCTGCCATTTAATTTTTATCTTCACTTTTCCTGTTGCCTCCCAAACTTTCACTGGGATTTTCCATTCTAGGCCATGTGTTAGCCCAACTTATTTTCTTTGTTCTTGGTTTTGATATTTACAAGTATAACACCTTTTTGGTGGGGAGGTGCTAGATATCAGGGATCGAACCCAGAGGCACTGTACCACTAAGCTGTGTACACAGACCTTTTTGTTTCTTATTTGAGACAGGGCTTGGCCAAGTTACGCAGGCAGTCCTCAAACTTGTGATTCTCCTAAGTCTCCTGAATAGCTGGTATTATAGGTGTATGCCATCACATTCAGCTATAGATACTTGTTTAAGTTTATTTTACCATTCCAAGGGCAAAGCTATAGTTTCTACTGATAGAAAAGAGTTATAAGTGCAAAGCTGTAGTTTCTACTGTTAGAAAAAAATACTAAAAATTTAAAGATCTAACTTTTTTTTGTCTTTTTGAGACAGGGTCTCGCTGTGTAGTTCAGGTTGGCCTTGAACTGACTTTGTAGCCCAGGCTGGTGTCGAACTCACAACGATCCTTCTGCCTCAGCCTCCCGAGTGCTGGGATTACAGACGTGCGCCGCCATGCCCGGCCTCTAAAGGTCTAACTTTTGAAATGGTAAAATTCTACAGGTTATGCATTACTAGTAATACAACCAATAAGGTCAGGAGTTGAAAAAAATGTGCTACAGTGTCAATATAATTTAAGTATATAATTAATTGCTTTTTGGGAAATACTTTCTAAAATACTGACCAGTAAAGTTTTACTGTCAGAAGAATTTTGAAAGCAAATTCTTTCTTTGGAGTACAGTGTCATACTACATAAACTTCTATTTAACCAGACTTTTCTTTCTTTGTAGAATGCCTTTGTTGTTGGGAACGGTGGTTTAGCCCTGTAATCCCAGTACTCTGGGAGGCTGAGGCAAGAGGATTGCAAGTTGAAGTCCAGCCTGGGTAACTTAGTGACTTAGTGATACCTTGTCTCAAAATAAAAAAGGGATGAAGGTGTAATTTGGTGCAGAGACTCAGAACTCAGTCCCCAGTATTGAAGAAAAAAAATACAACTTTGTTAAGAGTGTTACAAGTAATAAAAACAGTGATATATCTCCAGCATATGGTTAGCACTACGAAGTGACTATTAAATAAGTCAGTCTATATTTTAGGGTAGATTTTATTGCTACTGTATTAATGTGGGTAATAATGGGAGTGATCAAGAAAGAGGGAGAAATTGATGATTGAGAGGCACAGTGAGGCACTGGTTGCTTTGATGATCTCATCAGCACACTTGGCAAGTTGGAATTTTCAAGCATGTCTCTCTACCTGTTGAGTGAATAAGTGAAAATTGTGTTTTATTAGAATCTGCTATGTATGTGACAGTCATTGTCACAGCTCCTTCATCATAGTTGGAGAAGCTTTCAATAAGCAAGCAAAGCACAATCTTACATGCAGTCCATAAATGCTAGAATGGAAATGAATGGGATGATGAGGGAAGATTGACTCAGGAGGGAGCCCTTCAGTTAGGGTTCCTGTCAAAAGGAGTGACATTTGTACAAAGATCTTAGTGTGAAGAGCCGAGGAGAGTGCCTGGTAGACAGAGGGACCATAGGGCCAGAGATGGAGAGACTAGAGACCAGGGAAGGGGCTTAGTATGTGTGTGAGCTGAGAAAGACCTTTCAGTGGGAGTCTAGTGAGTAGAGGGTGAGAGGTTTTGTGAGTGCAGCCTGAGAGGCAGACAAAGATTAGGTCATGTTTATTAATTCATAGTTTGGATTTTATTCTAAGAGCAGTGGGAGCCAAACAGAAGGTGTCAGCAGGGATTTACAGTCTGTCTGCTGTGAGGTGAATGCATTGGAGAAGGGTTAGAATAGAAGCAGAGATGGGCAGAGATGGCAGCGCTGGGTTGTCCCAGTCTACTCCTTGAGACATGGTGGTGGTGTTGACTTCTGAGTTTGTTCTTGTGCCTACTCAGTCTGAGTTCTTTGTTCAGCCTCTACAGTCACAAGCAGCTTTACCCGGGGACCCTCCCTTTGCCATGCTCACAGTCCTCTAGAAAAAGTCCTTGGTGCGTGGTGTGTTCACATCTGCTGGCAAGATGTGCTGGGAGTGTGCCTCTCAACGGAACAGCTTGGGAAGCTGAGAAGAGTGCAGTCGTTCTTGCGACTGGGACCCCCGTACAAGACCTTAGGAGACTGAGCGTGGGGCAGAGCCACTACTGCCATCCTGCCTCGTTGGTTCTGGACCAAGTGGAAGGTCGTGTTATCACTGAAGGAAGTTTAGAGCTTTCCTCCTTACCCTGGCAGTTTTGATTCTAGTGTGGAGAAACAAAGGGCCGTCAGTAGTTACATTCACTTCACTCATTCCCTTCCCTAAACGTGTGTAGTAAAACAGAGCCACTTTCAGGAGATCAGCAAGCTTATGTGACTTTCGTTAAGGCTCTCGGACACTTGTTTCAAATTGTTGGATACACTCTGTTCTCTATTGTTAGTTCCAACACAGGCTGTTTTACATGTGTTTTATTTTTAATTCTTGTGTCATTTTCACTGATCAGGATAAATAAAAGATGCCCACATAAGAGATGTGATAACTCTGGGAAGAACTGGCCTGCGTGATTACAGGATGAGGGAAGCATCAGAGAGGGCAGTGCAGTGAGAATTAGAGGAAGGATGTATTAGTAATGAGGGAAAACAGGAAAAGTTGTAACTGATTCATCACGGGATATGGGTGAGGGGAGGAGAGGTGGTTACTGTATGTCTTTCATTGGAGGATCCTGTTAGATTTTTAATCTATTCTGCAGTGAGCCTAATTTACAGATGTGACAAAGATGTGCTTTGTTCTACTGAAACATTTTAGATGTGCTGGTAGCTAGTTTCCTGAGAGGAGGAAATAAACAGATACAGATTGTACACTATTACAGAACACTTTCAGTACCAGTAATCAGTTAGTTTGGGGTTAGAATTTCCTGGGAAGATGCTTTTAATGTAATTTAAAATGAACCCCACAAAGCCTGTTGGATGCTCAGGATTAATCCCTGCCCTGAGCCATAATCCTGTATTTCCTTGGTGAGTTTCCAGGTCCCAAACTAGTTCTGATCTAATCTCTATGGTATGTGCATGGTGTTTTTCTACAGATTTAAATTTTTACAAGCAGTTTTAGGTTCGCAGTGAAATTAAGTGGAAGGTATGAATCAGGCATGGTGATGCATACTTATAATCCTGGCACTCTGCAAGGCTGAGCAGGGGGATCACAGTTTGAGCCTAGCGCCAGAAATTTAGTGATTTAGTGAGACTTTGTCTCAAAATGAAATTAAAAATGAAATTAAAATGAAAATTAAAAATGCAAAAACAGCTAGAGATGTAGCTCAGTGTGAAGCCATGGGTTCAGTCCCTAGTTCTGGGAGGAAAAAGGGAGATACGGAGATTTTCCAAATACCTGGTACTCTGCACATGTACAGCCTCTGCCATTATCAGCATCCCCCTCCAGGTAGTTCATGTGTTACGGTTTATGAACCTACGCTGGCACATCATAATCACTCAGAATCCGTAGCTTACATTAAAGTTCCCTCTTAGTGTTGTACATTTTACAGGTGTGGACAAATGTATGACACATATCCACTAGTATTGTACAGAGCATACTTGAAAAGTGTTCTCTGTCAGCTGGGTGTGGTGGTGTACACCTGTAATGCCAGGTACTCTTGAAGCTAAGGCACGATGACCTGCGCTGGATATAGTGACACACACCTATAATCCAGGCACTTGAGAGGCTGAGGCAGGAAAATTGCCACAAATTTGAGGCCAGCCTGGGCCACATAGTTCAAGGTCAGTCTGAATTATATAGGAAGACCCTGTCTCAAAAAACAAAATAAAACAAAAATAAAGGAAAAGTTGAAGTTCAAGACCAACCTGGGCAACCTAGTGAGTCCTGTCTCAAAATAAAAAAACCAAGAAAGGTTGCGGGGAGGTGTAGCTCTATATGAGGCCCTGGATTCAACTGCCAGCACACCCCACAGTTCCCCCCAAAATTCTTTGTGCTTTGCCCATGGCAACCACTGATCTTTTTACTGTTTCAATAGTTTTATCTTTTCTAGAGTTTCAAATAGGGGAATCATACAGTCTAGAGCATTTTCAGATGGTTTCTTTCACTTAGTAAGAAGTTCCTCCATGTGTTTTCATTTCTTGATAGGTCATTTCTTTTTGGTGTTGAAAATATTCCCTTGTTTGCGTATAACACTGTTTATTAATCCATTCACCGTCTGAAGGACGTCTCGATTGTTTCTGAGTGTTGGCAATGATGAATACAATTTTCATAAATGTCTATGTGCAGGGTTTTGTGTGGACATAAGTTTTTAAGTTCTTTGGGTAAATACCAAAGAGCACAGTTGTTGGATCACATGGTAAGAAACTGCGGAACTGTCTTCCAAAGTGGCTGCCCCATTCTGCATTCCACCAGCAGTGAGTGAGACTTCCTGTTGCTCCTCATCCTCACCAGCATTTGGTGGTATCAATTTTCTGACCATTCTAATAAGTGTATAGTGGTATCTTGTGTTAATTTGTATTTTCTTTTATACGTTTAATTTGTATTTCTTTTTATTGACATATGATGTGACATCTTTATTTAACTTTTTTTTTTTTGAGACAGAGTCTTGCTGTGTAGCCCAATCTGGGTTTTAACTCATGATCCTCTGCTTCAGCTTCCCTAGTGCTGGAGTTATAGGCGTGGGCTGCTGCAGCTAGCTGTGGAGCATCTTTTCATAGGCTTACTTGCTTACACAGGCTTACAGGTTTTATTTGGTGAGGTATGTGTTACGGTCTTCGGCCTTTTTTTAAATTAGTTGTTTATTGTGTTGTTACTTGCATATTTAAGAGTTCTTTGTATGTTTTAGATAATGCTCTTTTACTTAATGTCTTTTGAAGATACTTGCTTCCAGTTACACTTGCTTGTATTCCTCATTTTCTTATTGTTCTCTGATGGATCATGCCTTTGCTGTTGTAGTAGCTACAAAGTCAAAAGATGGGTTTTCTGTTATCTTGTAGCAATTTTATAGTTTCTCCGTTCTACATTACATGCACGGTGTTCTTTTATACCTTGCTGACTCTGTCAGCTTCTACCTTTTGAGTGTAATTGTTCTCAGACGCTAGTGTCTAATTCTGTCCCTTTGCTGAAGAACACTTGTTGCTCTTCTAGGTTTAATTTCTTACTTTTGTAACAGACTTGTTCTTATTTCCCTTCACGCCTTGGTGTGAATTGCCAGCTCTATCTCTTTGTTAAGAGTGTATACTGACCACTCAGGAGTATATCTACTTTCTAGTCTGGGTGGGATCCACTAGTGGGTGTTGAACCAATCTTTATGATATGTGAAGAAATGGAATTCAGAAACTGTTATTTTATTTATTTTACTTCTTGGTGGTACAAGGGATTGAACCCCAGGGCCTTTGCTCTGAGCTACATCCTTAGCACAGGAGTTCTTTTATGTATTCTAACTCTTTTTTAGATAGGGTCTGAGTTGCTAAATTGACCACTTGGGCTCAAACTTGTGATTCTCCTGCCTCAGCCTCCCAGAATGCAGAGATGATAGACGTGACCACCATACCCAGTACTCTTTTTATGTTTTTAGAGGTAAAAGTAGAAGAATCGTTTGGCCTTTTATAAGAGAAATTTTTGGCTGCCCTCAAACAGATGCAGAACAGTAATTAGCAAGCAACAGACAAAAAGATGGATACTATGGTAAAGGAAGAAAATGCTTTAAAAAACTTGAATGCCCATTGATTTTTAAGCAATATTTGAATCAGCATATTTTAACATAACAATATAGACAGTTTTCTGCCATGGTTTACACAGATTTCTACTTTGTATAGCTTCAAATAAATATTTGAATCTGTGAATGTTTTAAAAAAGATAGACCCTTTTTTTCTAAAATATATAATGCATCTAAATTTCTTGTGCCTTTTTTATTTCATAATTTAGCCCTTGGTTTTCCTCATTATGGGGCCAGCCTGCTTTGTACCAAGCTGTTGGTCAGCTATTTACGTGTGATACTTCAAGAACTGGAAGACAGGGGCCACTTCTGACGCTGCTACCCCTTTTGCTAATACAATCAGAAATCTGTCTTTGTTGCTTTCTCTCTAACTGTATTGTCTTATAGATACCTAGTAAGTCGCTTCTTTTCAACTCTGTAGTATCTTCACAGATAATGTAGAAGAGGATGCGTAAGAAACTGCAGCATAAGAAACAATAGTATAAGAAATTGAAGGACACGGTTGGTGAGTTGGGTGCTGTCACTCATAGTGGTGTGATAATGTATTCCTCTTAGTCTGGTTTTTTTCCTCATCTGTCAGATAGGAATAATAATACTTCAGAGGTTGCTGAGAGGACCAGTTGATGTATTAGGTGTGAGTACTTAAAACAGTCCTCCATAAGCATTCAATAAATGTTAGTTTTGATCTCAGTACTATTGACATCTTGGGGCAGATGATTGTTGTGGATGGGTAATTGATGCAACTCATACCCTTCTTCTGATGTTGGTCAGAGGCTTGTATATGGCCCTTTCATGCTTAATAACTTCGTCACATAGAACAGGGAACCAGTGTGGGGGATTTGACTGGTTACTACTATATTTATTTTCACTAAAACGCCAGGACTAAAAAAATAAGCACAAGATTGGCGTATGGTTCCATAGAATCCCACTTGGGATACAAGAGACATCTTTATCTCTTATCTCTGAGAGCTCCCCCTTGACTGGTGGACCACGTTTTGGGCCTCCAGGGGTTAGTGTCAGTTCAGAGATAGTATCCTGTAACCTTTGGAAGGACTGTATTTGCCTTTCTGCAGCTGACAGTCTCCGTGGGGAATTGCTGCGTATTGTTCTTGACAAAAGCTGGAGAACAAAAGCCTTGTAAAGGGCCCGGTAATCCGTTTAATCCTTCTTGCCCTAATACCGTTTGAGTGTACTCCCACGTGTGCTCCCCAGACTCCAGCTGACATTCCGCAGATCTTTTTTTTTTCCTGATACCGGGGATTGAACTCACGACCTTGCGCTTGCCAGGCAAGTGTTGTGCCGCTGAGCTATATCCCCAGCCCTCCGCAGATTTTTTTGGTAAGAAGGTAGGCCTTGAACTTCTTCCTGGGCTCTTTTGGGCTGTGGGACAATAAAGAACAGTGGGAGTACTTAGTGAAGAGAATCGGCATTCCTCTGTCAGACAACTTGGAAGGGTTTTATGGAGGGAGGTATCAGAAGTGTAGACGCCCTCACAGGGTTGAATAGCTGCTTTCAGCAGGGAAGTTCAGCTGGATTGGAGTTGAACATTCTTATTCTCACGTGTGTTTGCCCAGATTTCTCCATAATTAAGATTATTCTGCTTTCCAGACAGTACCCCTGTGTTAGCACAAGAGATTGCAAGTTTGCTTGTTTAATTGGCTTTGGAATTCTTTCCATCAAACTCTAGACTCAATCCTTAGTCCTCTTAGGTTGGTAGCTATAAAAAGTAAGATCCTCTGAAACAGCCATAGACTTTCCACCCATCCGTTTGGGAATTCACAGCTTTGAACTTGTCATTGGCTCTGTGGGCATTCCCATGGACAGCCAAAAGCAGGCCCAGCCCATGTTACCATCTCTGAAGTCAGTGTTTTCATCACTACTTGGATTTTCACCACCCTGCACTCCTTCCTGTGAAGGGCGTCTTACCAGCGGGATTGTTTACTAAGCAGTTATGGACAGGGCTAAGGGTGCCAAGCAAGGGATGGTGAAGCAAGGCCAGGAAGCCATTAATACTCCTAGGCTTTCAACTGTAACTGTAGGAGAAGGGGCTGCCTGGTAGAAACTGTGGTCTTAGGAAGTGAAACTATCACTGTCAGAAAGAGAGCAGGAGGCATAAACAACCTTGGAATCCACAAAGAGTAGCAGTTGGATCTGGGAAGGCAAATAGAGACTGTCTAGCACCGTTGCCAGAGTGGAACCTCTGGCCCAGATTAAATGTGTACCTTGACTGTAGTTTTCTACATTCAGCTGCTTCCTCTGCCTGTGTTGATGACCTCTAGGTACTTCCTGTGAAGAAACGTCTCCAGCTCGTTCCTCCTCCTTCATAACATGCACTCAATGTGATTTTTTTACTGTCCCTTCTAAAGGGAAGGCCCAAGGCCTAATGTTTTCCTAATTCTGTTCTCATGGGTTATAGCCCACAGTAAGGCACAGACATTTATGCTTGTATATAATAAAGTATCAGTGGGACCTACCATTCCATATCCTACATTCTCTTTTTTTGTTTGGTTGGTTTTTTGAGATGGTCTCACTTTGTAATTTAGACTTCCCTGGAATTTACTATGTAGCGCAGGTTGGTCTCAAACTTGTGGCAATCTTCCTGCATCAGCCTCCCAAGTGCTGGGATTACAGGTGTTCACCACCATGCCTTTCTTCCCCTCTCCTCTCCTCTCCTCTCCTCTCCTCTGTTCTCCCCTCCCCTCCCCTCCCCGCTTCCCTCTCCTCCTCTCCTTCTTTGTCTCTTAGTACATGATTGCAGTACATAATAATTATATTCTTTGTGGAGAGCTGGTACATGTACATAATACAGTTTAATTCATTTTCATCTCTTTCTTTTCCCCACCCTCCCTTCTTCCTCCGTCTCTTGATGGTTGAGCCAGGCATGGTGGAGCATGCCTATAGTCTCAGCACTCTGGGAGGTGAAGTGGGAGAATCTCAAATTCAAGCCCACTCTGGGCAAATTAGTGATTTAGTGAGATTTAGTGAGATTTTCAAAATCTGAAAAATAGGGCTGGGAATGTAGCAAAGGCCTAGTTTCAAGGGCTGGGAATCTTCCTGCATCAGCCTCCCAAGGGCTGGGAATGTAGTGCAAAGGCCTAGTTTCAATCCCCAGTATCAATAATAGTAATAATAATAACAATAACAGCAGCAATAATACATCAAAAACCGTGTCCTACATTCTCAAGGAAAAGGTGTGGTTAGGATAACGCATTATCTTCCCTCTCTTGCCAGTGCTTCAGATTGAGAAGGATGGGCTGAGGTGGATCCTTCGTAAGGATAAGATAATCTGTCCAGGTAAAGATAATCCATCTTAGTGATGGGAGCTCCACCTGCGCTACTACGTAAGCAGTAGACCACTGTGACAGGAGGTTGAGGCTCTCGTCATCCAGCCAGAGCTCCTTTAATGAGAGTTAACCCTCATTCCACATGATCTACGGAATATAAGCTTCTGGAACTTCCTTAGTGAGGAAGCTAGATGGGATACAAATGTTAGTGGGCTAGCGATAGGAACATAACAGAAACTAAATCTCTAACGTAAGCCGAGCAAAAGTAAATTCCTAGCAGAATAAACACCAAGTGGATCCTACTTAGAAGGAATGGTAGATGGTCGAAGTCATTTTAAACTGTTTTGCTAATAATTCTTTTTTTTTTTCTGTTAAGGTTGCATGATGGAATTTGAACATTACCTCAAGAGGTTTCATACTTTGGATTAGTTAATTGTTCTCATTCTTCTGATTATTTCTTCGGACTCATTTTTTGGTGTCCTCTTGAGATATTAAATACAAAAAGATTGTACCATGGACTACAAGGAAAGCTGTCCAAGTGTAAGCATTCCCAGCTCTGATGAACACAGAGAGAAAAAGAAAAGGTTTACTGTAAGTATGTAATGTAAACCAGGAGAAAATTACTTACAGAGGAAATTTCTGTGTTGTGATTTTTCTTCTATAACCTAGAATGCTTCTCTTCCCCCATATCCAGATTTTACTCTGTGTGTGTGTGTGTATGCGTGTGCGTGCATATGCAGACACGTGCACATATGCACATGGTACTGGGGATTGAACCCAGGGCCTTTGCATATTTTTTATTTTGAGACAGCTCACATTAATTTGCCAAGTTGCCAAGGCTGGGCTTAAACTTGTAGTCTTCTTGCCTCAGCCTCCCATGGTATTGGGATTACAGGCACGAGCCACTATGTCTGGCTTAAATTTTCCTTTTTTAGTGTAGATTTTTTCCTGTTTACGTATCCCCTTGGAGAATCTTATGACGTTGTCTGCTAGGTCATCTTACCAGAAAATGTGTGTGTTCGTACATGTTTATCTGCCCACTGATAATTTTGTGTGCCCAGTCAGGTAGTGTGGGCTCCTGGAGTCACAGATCCCATGTTAAGAACTGCTGTCTCAAACGTTCCACAGTATTTTTATTGTATGTATTATTTTATATCTTGTTGTAAAATACAAAAACAGTTTTAAAAATACTTTTTTATCTTTTTTTTTCACCTTAAAGGCAATGTCCATTTCTGATTTTATTTTTTAATACTATAGAATCTATTGTAGGACTGTAGAAAACATATGTACAATGAATTTTTGCTGAATCAGTATTGTCAATGGCTGTTACTGATGAGTAGTCACTTTTCTGATTATAATACACAGTATTACTTTGATTCCACTAGTCTGGTTAGCGTACGCAGAGATCTCCTGCCCTTGTTCTCCTGAAAAGAAAGTATCATTTATCTTGTCTGTAGTTGACCTGGTCTTCCTTGTAAGTACCCTTCTTTCCCCACTAATTTTAACCTAATGCTTTTAACACTTAGTTTGATCTTGATAAAAATGTCCAGGTTGTCATAATTCTGCTTTTTCTCCCCTTTGCTTCCCCAAGTTGGTATCTTGGTTTGTGGGAGGAGGAATGTTCTTTTTCACAGTGTCTGCTGAGAAGACTGACGTCATAGCCTACTGAAGACTGTTGTATTTTTGTAATCCTTCTAGTTCAGTGGTGGTAAACCTATGGCATCTGTCCCACAGCCAGCTGGTTTTTTTTTTATCATTGAAAGCTCTAAAAGGTTCACCATCACTGTTCTAAATCTTTGCTGTTCTGGTTGTAGAGTGGCTGGTCTGGAAAATACCCAGCTGTGGTTGACATGACTCACCCACGGGCATCTGCAGTTGCTGGACTAACTTGGGATCTGTTTTTCATTGGTTTGGGCAGGGTCTTAGAGGTGCTCTCTGCCCTTTCAGTGCCTTGGCTCTTGAAGCTGAAGAGCCAGCTGAGGCTCTGACACATGTTTTCCGCTCTTGGCTCAGTGGCCTACATCTGGCCTTTACTGAGGGACTCACCTGTTGGGCCTCATGACGAGTGACTTTCAACTCAGAGTCCATGGAACACGGGATTGAGGAAAGCTGAAGAGTAAAACTAAATTCTGTCTAGTGTTATACTCTGCCTTCTTAACTAGCGGTGCCTGCGTGCCCCACGCGGGCTTTCTCCCAGCGTCTCAGCCAGGGAGCAGGGAAACAGCCCGTCACTCCTGTGCTGCCCTTCCTAAGCAAGCGCATCTCCCATGTCCTGCACTGAAGCAAGACCAGAGAGGTTGGAGTATGTGTGTCTGGCATTTCCCTGCCCTCGGCCTCTGCATTGCAGGGCTATCTTTAAAAATATGCATTTGTTACACATTAATATACTTTTATAGGAATATCACAAGGAAGATAAACCTGATAAAATAGTGGGGTATGTGCAGGTTTTTCCTTTTCCCTCTCTGTATTTATTGTTTTTGTTTTTTGTGAGACAGGATCTCTCCATGTAGCCCAGGCTAGCCTCAGACTTGTGATCCTCCTGTCTCAGTACCTCCATGACCAGCTTCGTCTCCTTTTTTACCCGCTTTAGGCTATTTTCCCCTTTAGGGACTTACATTGCAGATATGGGTAGTTGGTTACCTCAGGTGTCTTGATTTTCAGGATTTTCAGGATATCTTCTTGGAAAAGGTCTGGAAGGCCTTTCAAGATGCTCTTACTCAGCCGTTCCCATCCGGTGCCCTGAGTTCTCCAAGGCCCTGTCCAAATCACCTTGTTCATTTACTTCAAATTCTGGAATTTTGCCTCATTAAAGAGGCTTTTCTTGGCTAAAAATATAAAATAGCACCTTCACACCACGTCCTACCCCTTTTACTCTGTCCTACTTACTATACTTAAGTTAATAGCTGTTATCACCACCTGACATATTTTGTGTTTTTTATATATGCCTTGCCTGCTGGAATGCAAGGTTCTTTGAAACAAGGACTTTATTGTTTCCCCAACCCCCCAGAATAGAGATAGTAGATGTGCCCTAAGTATTTGTTGAATTCCTATTGAATGAAAGTAGTACTAGTTCATGTGCTAGTTTCTGGGTCACTCTGGCGCAGTCCTCGGTTCTCTAGAAACTTGGTTCTCTCATTTTCTATGTCACTGGGAAAAAACACTCAACACCTGAAATTTAAAGGCGGAGAGGTATGTTTTGGCTTACGTTTCAGAAGTTTCAGTCCTTGCATGGCCAGCCAGTACCAGACAGAACTGGTGTGCAGAAAGGGCCTGAGTGGAGAAAAGCTGTTTGCCTCATGTTGGACAGGAAGTAGAGAGGGAAGGGCGGAACCAGGAAGGGAGCTGTACCTGCCAGGTCACGCCCCAGTGACGCACCTCTTCCAGCCAGACCCTCCCTCCTAACAGCAGGTCAGCTGTATCACACCCATAATGCGTTCACCTTTCAAAAGCCCAACTTCTGAGTGCTTGAGCCTTGGGGAGTGGGCACCCAGGTGTAAATCAGAGCACCATTGCTCCCAACGTACACTCAGCCAGCTTCAGCAAGCCCAGATGCCAGTGCTGCATTGTGCTTAGCAACGACAATAGACGTGGTGCAGCTAAGTAGTCACTGATGTTGCATGTGCTTTCTTTCATGCATCCTTCATATATTCTGCAGTGTGATGCTTCTAACAGAGTCAGATGTTGCATACTAGAATGGTTTTTTTTTTTTTTTTTTGAGATTGATTGATTTATTTTGGTAGTGCTGGTTATTGAACCCAGAGAGTGCTGGGCTACATCCCCAGTTCTTTTTACTTTTTATTTTTAGACAGAATCTTGCCGAGTTGTCAGACTGGCCCTGAACTTGGGAAATTCCTATGTCAGTCTCCTAATATAGGATGTCTTGACTTGTACCTCTTCTACATTATATTTTGTCAGTGAATTTCTGTATTATGCCATGTACTGTGTAGGCGCTGAGGTTTCAGTGGGAGGCCATAGTGACACAACCCTAGCGCGTAAGGAATTTGGATTCTGATGGGGCAAGGCAGACACTAAAGAAACACGCAAATAAAAATAATATGATAGTTTCATATTGTAAATATTAAATTGCTGTCTTTGAAATCCTACTTTTATTTCTTGATGACCATGGTATTTTTTTTAATTTGAAGTTTTTGTTTTAGGCTGTTTGTATTTTATGAGAACTTATTTTGCTTGCTTACACTCGTGCTGTTAAGGAACTTCAGAGGGCCTTGTTGCTGTGGAGCCTCTACAATCTGGAATCTAGGCTGAGTTAGTTTCTTCTGTACTTGAGTAGCCAAGGCAGGCTATCTGACCTTGCTAGGGACTGTTATCACCAGGAAATCAGCACAAAGCATTTAAAAAGCTCACAGTCGTAGAAACCTATTTCTTGTTCTTTTATGCCGCTTTCCAGGCCAGTCTGATCCTTACTATCTTATCAGATAAATCTGCAGTCTAGTCTTGGTTAACGTCATGGGCATCTTTTCTTCTTCAGGCTCTTCATCTGGGGAGTGTTAACTAATTCTGACATGTTACATCCAGTAGCTCCCTCTTTTTTGTTATTATTCATCCCATTTTATTTAAATGGAGTTAAGTTTTTATTGGTAAACGTTTGCATTATATAATGTTTACATTCCGTGTGGAGTCGCTGCATGCACATCTTAATTCCTTTTGTCATCCCTTTCCCTCCCCTCCCTCTCTCTTAATCCCCTTCCAATTTGAGAAAGTCCATCTTCTACTTCCTATTATCTGTCTTTTACTTTGCTCTTTATAATTTGGGTACTCATGTAAGAGAAACCACGTAATAATTAAATGTGTGTGTGTGATTTATTTCACTTAACATTACTGTCTCAAGGTGCCTTCTTGGTTGACCAAAAGAATAAGATAATCACACTGTAGCTCATGTGTTGCCCGAGGGCTTTTTCTAAGCATCTGAGTGTTAATGTCCTTTGCCCAGGTCACTGACAGCAATGACTTTGCCTCACCATTCAGTGAGACTTTCTCACAGAGCAATATGACTTTATATTTGGGGAGCCTTTCCTTAAAACTGTGGCCTGTCAGTGCAGTCATCTCTTAAAATAGCACTGCAGAATTGATACAGTATAAGCGCGGGCAGTCTCAGAACAGTGCTTTGCTCACAGTATTGTCTAATATGAACTTGCTCATGTAGGTTTCCTGTCTCCCATGGGGAAAGGAGAATTTATACACAATTGCATGCGTGTCTTCTGTGATAAGTCTGGTTTTCTCTGTTAAGGTGTTCAGCAGACTCTAGGCAATCACATTGTAAGCTCCAAGACCAACTCATACTTCTCATCTACTCATTGCTGTAAAATAATGAGATTAATAACCCAAACCTTGCAGCAGCCATCCTTTCTTCTTGTTGTTTTCCCTTTAGCGGTGATAGAGGATCTGACGTTTCCTGGTAGCTCATTACAATCAATTATATTCTGAGAGTATCTGTGGGAGAAATTATGAGAATTAGTTCTAAAACTTGATTTAATACTGGTTCTGATGGAAAGTTTAGATTTTAGCCTCAGTTTTTTCTTATTAAGTGTATGAACTTGGCAAGTTACTTTTTTGTTCTCATTTAGTAACTGTTATAATATTTGCTCTTATGTCATAGTCTTGCTTACTATGATTCCATGAGTGTTTGTGTGTGTGTGTGTGTGTATATATATATGTATATATATATGAGAAACTGTCAAACATTGAGATGGAATTATAAAATCTGTGGGTGAATTCTTAGTTTGAGAAGTATTGTGTGAAATATGATCTAGCACAGAGGTAGTAAACCTATGACATGTGTGTTGTTTTCTTTATGACAAAAGATACTAATGTATGAATTGTTTTTTCTTCTAAACTAAAATCTCAGTATAATCGCAGTGTTGGTACTTTATGATAAATAAGTGGGTTTGGGTTGAAGTTTGGGCGCTCATCTCTAAAAGGTTTGCCATCACTGACCTGGAAGGAAGAGAACTTACAGTTTTTGCTGTGCCAGCTGTCACTTTTGCAAATAATAATTTCAAGATAATAGCGCTGGGGAGCAAAATGGCATCAGTTGAATTTGTAATGTTTTATTCTTGGGAAAGAAGTGTAAAGCAAAAGCAGCCAACTATTAGCATAATAACGAGCACATGTGTGTTTATTAGATAATTCTCTGAAAATTAACTCAAATATTTTACATCTTAAAAATACCCTTTTGCCAAGATGAAATGTTTCAGTTAATATGCTTACGGAGAGAATCATATATAAACCTTAATATCAGTTTCATGAATGTGAAGAGTTTCTACATATTTTAATAGGTAAGAGTTTTTTTGCAGTCAAAGTTTATTATGTTACTTTTTATTTCCACAGGTTTATAAAGTTCTAGTCTCTGTGGGCAGGAGTGAGTGGTTTGTCTTCAGGAGATATGCAGAGTTTGACAAACTTTACAACACTGTAAGTAATAGTAAGGGTTTCTGTTGAAAACAAAACACTGGGGAAAATCCCAAAAGAAGATTTATTTGAATGATTAAAATAAAACTCCATATATAAAGAACACAGAAAAGGGATTCTTCAGAAGTATCCTAACTTTGGAATTCTTACATAAAAGGATGGAGATAGGACTGTTGCGCAGTTCCCCATAAGCCGTGGAAAAAGAGAGCTACACGAACAGCTCAAAGTACTTTTTTTTTTTTTGGTTACCAGGAGTCGAACTCAGGACCTTGCACTTGCCAGTCAGGCATTTGTGCGCTGAGCTGTATCCCCGGCCCTCAAAGTATATTTTATTATCATTAAGTATTAGAAATAAATCTTTTCATCATATTTCTGGCTAAACTGCCCAAGTGTAAGCTTTAGATCTGAAAGACTGTCATGAGCTCACTCTCCTTCTGCATTTCACTCTTAGTTAGAGATAGGTCTTCGCATCTGTATTATAAGTAGCTAACACAACTGAAATGATTGTTGACTTTCTAACAGTGACCTATGGGTGGGGGTTGGGTGTGAAGAAAGAGACCATTAGATGACTGAATAACTAAAGCCAATACATACATATATACGTATACACATTACTCAGATATTAAAGATATTAATAATCTGGTGTCTCTAGTCGTATGTACAGTACTTTCTAAAGGAGGCAGAGAGACCCCAAGCGCATTCTGATTCTTCAGGCCTGGTCTCACCCGGTGAACGAGGCCAAAGAATGCCTCAGAGTTAGTTTTTACAGAACCCCAGGTGAGGACAGCTCTGGGTTTGAAGCTTTGCTTAAGTTAAATTAAAGAAAAAGTGCCCGATGTAGTGACTGAGAGTTGCCTCAGACTCAAGGCTAACCTGACCTACATAGTGAGTTCAAGACCAGCCTAAACTGCATAGTGAGTGAAACCTTCTTTCAAAAAGCCAAAAGAAAAAAGTAAAAAGAAATTGTACCTTAAATGCCATTATTAAGTTCCTTGTGTTCTCATATAATAAATAGTGCTGTCCAATTTAATGAATGGTAGATTATTAGGCATCTTTTGGATAAATTCTGTTGTATATTGGGGTGTGTTTGTTTTTCATTTTTTAACACTGTCTCCTGATTTTAAAAAGAAGGGTACATAGATACATAAATCTGTAGACGATCATTTGTTAACTTTCTGTATATGAAGGAAATGAAGAGCTTATCTCCATTAAATATTGTCTGGCTACAGTACTACTTCTGTGGGGTTTTGTTGTTGGGGTTTTTTTGCGGGGGGAGGGTAACCTTGAACTCACTAGTTGTGATTCTCCTGCCTTAGGCTCCTAAGTGCTAGGATTACAGTTTATATGTTTTGTGTTAAACTTCTGATTCATTTTATTTAGGATTTCACTGTATTTGTTCCAAGTGAAATTTAAATCACTTGCTAAGGGGAATTAAACTTTAAAAATATTCCACAATTTCATTTCATTTTGCTTCACTTCACTTGAACACTTTATTTTATATTTTTTATTTGTTTACTTATTTACTTACTTACTTAATTTATTTATTTTTTGAGGCAGGATTCCACTGTGTAGTACAGGCTGGCCTTGAACTTGTTTATGTAGCCCAGGCTGGCCTTGAACTCACGGGTGATCCTCCTGCCTTAGTCTCCTGAGTGCTGGTATTATAGGCATGCACCACCAGGCCTGGCTTATTGTACTTTTAAAATGATGTTTATGTGTTCCTATGTAAAATCAGTAATGTTCTAGAAAATCTGAATAACAGAAGAAAATAAAAGTAGATTAAATGTAAAAATTACCCACAATGTTATATTCAAATAACTGTTACCATTTTGCTGTTTTTTTCTATTCTTTATTTTTTTTTTTGTTTGTTTGTTTGGGTTTTTTTTGTTTTTCTTCTGGTACCAGGAATCAGACTCACGACTTTGCGCTTGCCAGGCAGATGCTGTGCTGCTGAGCTAAATCCCCAGCCTCTGTTCTTTATTTTTTTAATGTATATAGAACTGAATGTACTATATATAGTTTTAAATATTGCATAATCAAATGCTATTGAAATAATCCTTTTTGAGTATAAGTGAAGTCACATTTGCAAAATGATAGCCAGTAAGAGAGGAAATGTACGGTTTTAAGAGGCTGGGTGAGTGTTAATGGTTAGTTCTCTTTAAAGCAATTGAGTACCCATTATCTACATGTTAACCTTTTATTTTTAATATACCTAGGTTATGCTTAGGTAAAAATGACATGTCAATAAAATTACACATATACACGTACACACAGTTTATATGACCTTCTTAAGTTTTGTTCAGTGAAGCCCTCATAACTGAAATTTAAAGCCTTCTGTATTTTGCTTAAAAGACTTTATAGGGTAGATTTACCTTCTAAACACCTTTTGTGGGGAATATAGGGAAGAGACATGGAGAATATCATCTAAAAACTCAGCAGAGTAGAGATCCATATTAGTGATGGGTGTTCATAATGGCTTTGTGACTTAAGTAGCTGGTGATTAATTAGGTGGATTGAATATTTTTACCCATAAATATAAAGTAGGAAAACTTGTTCAGGCTTATCTCTCCCCATGAATACTTTCATCTGTCTTTCATGAAATATTCCATTTTTAAACTTCTTGCAGAAACACGTCCTTAACATGTAGCTCAATTTTTATCATCCATTTTCTGCATTTCTCTAAACGTTCATTTTTTCCATATTTCACTATTTTCTGTGTCTGACTTTCAAGTGCATACAACTTTAAAATAACATTACAATTTTCAAATTATTATTATATGTAATACAAATTCTGCTTCAAGGTGAAGAATAAAAAGAGGATTAGAGAATGAGATTTGTGATCTTTGAAACTACAATTCAGGTTAAACCTGAATTTTTCTAAGTTGGAAACATGAAATCTTTCCCTGTGTGGTTCCTTTAAAATAAAAGACAAAAGATTTCTAGTATGTAAGCATTTTAATTGCCAGCTTGTATGTGTGTTTTATGGCCATGGTTTATATTTGTAACTTTTTATTGATAGAAGTTTTCAAATGCACAAAGAAGTAGACAGACTAATACAAATACAGAAAGTAATGTAATACTTAGCAGCCAGCTTCAATTGCTGAGAGAAGACAATTTGTTTCACCTCTGTCCCCAGCTAGCCCATCATAATTTTGGCCCAAATCTTAGATATCATGTCGTTTCATCTGTAAATATTTTAGTATGTATCTCTAAAAGATAAAGAGTCTCAAAAACAAAACATTGACACAGTATCATGAACACATCTGAAAGTAAACTAACAGAAATGCCTTTAATATCAGATATCTGGTTACTGTTTATATGACTGGTTGATAAAGTATTTTAAGCATCTTTCGATCACTCAGTTTCTCCCGCACATCTCTTCCCGTTACAGTGCAGGGTGTGTGTGCATACATGTGTGTTTAAAAAAAAAAGGATCCTTTGATTAGAGATTTTTAGTCTGGGTTTTACTAATAGCATTTCCATGATATACAATATGAATACATTCTTCTATTTTTTATAAGTCCTACCAGTTGCTCGTTAGAGCCATGTTTATATGTGTATATATAAAAACTATAGTATACACTTAAAAACTATAGACATGTAGTTCTATGTGTTATAAGCATGGATTGCATTTATAATAAAAGTACAGCCATTTTTATGACTTCTCCAAATTTATTTTATTCAGAGCCAAATTTACCTCTCAGAAAACAAGAAAATCTAAATATCCTACAAACAAGTATTTTAGGATATTAATAAAGGGAAGGCTAACTTATGGGCCAGGGATATAGCTTAGTGGTGCAGCACCTACCTGGCAAGCATGAGGTCATGAGTTCAATTCCTGATACCATACAACAACAAAAAACAAAAAACCCCAAAAGTTAATCAGTTTTTTCAGAAAACTGTTAACAAAAAGCATTGTCAGTCTATTCCTGTCAAGAGAACACAGCATATCTGTTCTTGGGGTAATAAATGATGAGTGAGTTTAGCCACACAACAAATAAGATCCTTGCTCCGATTTTATAGGTAAAAAACCTGAGGCTTAGAGATTACTAAATTACTTATCCAAGGTCACACAGATACCAAGTGTTTTATTGGAACCAAATATGATGATTAGTCGGTCTCTGGTATGTTGTTGGTATAATTAAATACTATACATTGTATGATCATATATTTAAAAGCATGACTTATGAATTTTTTTAGTATCAGATTGTATTAGGTATAAGTGCCTGCGTAACTAGAAGCCTTGTAAAGTTCATGTCATACTATTTTTAAAAACTCTAGTTAAAGAAACAGTTTCCTGCTATGGCTCTGAAGATTCCTGCCAAGAGAATATTTGGTGATAATTTCGATCCAGGTAAGAAATATTTACATAGACCTACTGTTAAGTGATGGTCGAAGTTTGAAGGTAATTAACATATTCATTGCACTGTATATAAGACTTCTAAGGAAAATAGAATACAGTTAGGTTCATTAATTTGCCCACTGACAAATTCAGGCAGTAAATGGCACTTTTGGAAGTTAAAATGAAGTGGTCATCTTCAGATAAATTTATTAATCATTATAGATCATTTGAGATAATTTCCCAACATTAAACTGGTACCATGAAGGACATTCATGCTTTAACTGAGTAACTGTTACTAAATATATACTCTGTGCCCAGCAACCTGTAGGTCTCTGTATGGGATTCCTAAAAGTTTTCCTGTTGTTCACTCTTGGAGAGCCTAGTGACAGAAAGTCTCAGGAATCTAGAGCCCTGTGTGTTTGGAAGCTTCAGTTCTGGAACTTGCCCCAGAATCCAGGTGCTACCTTACACACCTCCTTTCTTGGTCAGTTAAGCATTCTTTGTTCTTCCTCTAACTTTATATCATTCCTTTCCCTCCCAGACTTTTTCACTTTGCCCATAATTAACAAGCTTCTCCTTATCCAGTATCTCTTTAATATTTTTTTCATATTCTTGCTTTAATTAAAATGTAACCCCCCTCCCCACCTACTTCTGTTGATCTTCTTCTCAACTGGAGGTTCTTTTATTCCTTATACTTTATGAACCTGGGGATTATAGAATATTCTTATTTTCTCTGTTATATATGGAAATTTTTTCTCTTGAGAGAATGAAAGCATACTTCATTGTATTTGCTAATCTGTCTTATTAGGCTGTAGATTTAATGAAGGGGGACACTGACTTACTGTTTTTTATAGTATTTACCAAATACTAGGTTTTAAAGTGCTAAGTACATGGATCCATTAATAAAGAGAAGCAAGGGAAAATTGAGTTGGTACAACAGAACCAAATTATAGATTCTAATTGTTTCTGTGGACTAGTGACTTTTGTACTCTTGTTTTTAGCTGCAAAACAATTTTTCCCCCAAGTGGCCTCTTATTTAAAAAAAGTATGTGAATCAAATAATGACAGAACTGTGTTGTTGGTGCACAAGTGAAATATCTCCTTAGAGCACAGGTTGAAAAGCATCATCTGGGCAGCGTGTGGGCCTCACTCCAGCCCTCACTTGAGTGAGGTGGTGACGGGATGGGAAGGAAGCAGGGTATGACGTACACAGTAGACACAGCAGAGAGGAGACCATGTAGAGCCACGAGACTGATGAAGGGAACATTCCAATGGTCATGGTACCCGATAAGCAGCACCAGGACTAGAGTTGAAATGGGGTAAAAGATGAGCCCTGTGTAAGAGCTCTTCAAATGAAAACACTGAGAAATCTTGGTAATTACTTAAGTAAAGGAGACACATAGAAAAGAAACCAGCGATAATTGAAGTGTCTTTTCAGTGGGTGATTGAGAGAATTGAGTACTGTGAAGTGGTAGAAAGACTCAAGAATAAATCTGCATGTTAGTGATAATAGGAAACTTGAACTTGCTCTAGAGTTCTGTAGAGTCCTTTGAATCCTCGAGGCTGAATCATTTCATCAGGAAAGAAGGAAAAGAAAAAAAAAAAAACCTACAACATTTTTAAATACAAAATGCCGAATTGTCCTGTAGCGCTTAGTTTTGATGAGTTTAGTATTTGACATTACAATTGATTTTTGTAAAAGAACCATTTGAAATCTGTCCTAAGCATGTTATATAAGACTTGTCAACAAAGAAACAGATTGTACGTCACAGAGGTTGTGGAAAACCCTGCATTGGGGAAATCAAATCTAAGTCATACTCACAAATTCAAGGATGCATAAGATGCTTGTTTGGTTATTAATCTTTGGGAAACAAGTGTCTTAGTAGTTTGCTGTTGGGAATGCAAAATGGTACAGTCATTGAGAGGAATTTGCTAGTAAGTTTTTTTGACCAAGAAATAACAATTTCTAGGAGTCTATCTCAAAGATAAACTGATATACACTCAAGGCTGTAATTTTATGACATAATTTTTAATAAACACAGAAAAACTGAAATAACCTTCCTGGGTTAAAATGCATCATAGCTGTAGAAAGAAAAAAACTCTTAATGTATTACTATAGTGTAGTCTCCAGTATATATTCCGTGGAAAAAAACAAGGTGCAGATAATTTGTATAATGTATTTTTTTTTGCATAGGAAACTGAGAATTCAAAGGGAAATAATGAAAGAATAAATAAAAATATGGAACTAGTGATTTAAAGAGGAAGGAGAAGCCCAAAGGAGGCAGTAGTGGTGAAAATTATATGCACCCAAAACAATCGTGCTTATAGTGTGGCTTTGACTTTGGGACCATGTACACGTTTTACATAATTAAAAAAAAATGCAGTAACAGAACAGACTTCAACAGTATTTTTTTTATTCATTCACAAGCATCTGTTGAGTATCTTCCAAGATACAGTACTATGTTGATGGCTAGAGATAACATTTTTTTTGTAAATCATGATGCTTGCTTTCAACAGTTTGAGACTACTTTTATCTCTTAATTTTAAACCTCTGCATTTTTTAACCTCTACTCATATAAATTCTTGGAGGAGTCATAAGAAGTACATAGATCTAACTTCAAAGATAATATGTCAGCCTTATATAAATTCTTGCTATCTCTCACAATGGGCTGGAGCACATTTTTGTCTGGCCTGGAGTTTTTTCCAGATACTTACATGCTTAATGTTAATCTAAAAACTAAATTTGAGGGCTGGGGATTTAGCTCAGCGGCAAAGCGCCTGCCTGGCAAGCACAAGGTCGTGAGTTCGGTTCCCGGTACTGGAGAAAAAAAAAAAACAATTTGGCATTGCCCCTAAATTCTGATTACTGTTGGACTTGTTATTTCCTATTTCTTTTTCTTTTCTTCTTATATAGGGCTTTACATAGCAATTAAAAAATTAATTTAAAATAGAAATGAAAAGTCTCCTAGCACTTAGCATAGCTTTGCCTATGTAGCTCACTGAAGAAAGGAAATTCCTGGTTTTTTTCTGGTCTGCAAAGTAAAATGTTTCTTTTTTTTTCTCAAAATAGAATGTTTCTTTAATAAGTATCAATAGCTGCTTCTATATACTGTAGATTTCCTTTTAATATTACTAATGTGGCCATTTATTCTAGTTCTTCGTCATAAATTACTAAATCCATTTCCTGGGAAATATGTTTCAAGTAGTTTTAAAAAATGTGTATTTTTTGCAATGCTAGAGATTGAACCAAGGGTGTCACACATCATAGGTAAATACTCTGCCACTGAGCTACATTCCTAGCCTCCAAGTACAATTTTTAGAGTAAGCCTCACACTTTGCACGAAAAATGTTCTTGGAAGAGTTTTTTAAGATACCTACTTGAAATTCTTCAAGGAATTCATAGTTCAACAAGGTGTGCACCTGAATCCCAGAGACTAGACCTAATTTTTTATTTGTTCTGTAATAGCCATACCTTACATTTAAGAAATGAAAACAAGCCATATGACTCCATCATTTTGGTAGTAAACACTATATTTTCATGTTATTGAGTAGTGTATTAGTCATGTTTCCTGTCTGCTATGCTCTATGTCTGGATGTCCCCTCAGCCTCATGTACTCAGAGGTGGGGCTTGTAGAAGGTGATTGGATAATGGAAGTGCCATAGCTGGCCTGATGTTAGGAGGTGGGATCTGATTAGAAGAGGATCACGGGGGGGCATGAATGAAATGGTGTATCTTTCTCTGGCTTGTCCCTCCTCTCCGATTTCTGGCGGCCCTGATGTGAGTAGCTTTTCCTCCACTCTTGCCCTCGGCCATGCTATCCCGCCTTGGAGCCAGTGGACTGTGGACTGAAATCTCTACAGACTGAGCCCAAACAAACGTCTCCCCCTCTTAAGTTGTAGGTGGCGTTTACTGTGTTGTGTCTTATGATGAGAAAGTGACTCAGACACTTGCTGGGACACAATACTTGACAAGGTAAAGAGGAGAGGGTAATTTTGGCTCATAGTTTGAGTGGATTCAGTCCATGGCCAGCTGTCTCCAAGGCAGAAATATCACGGCAGGAAAAAACTCACTCATCACAGAGTGGACAGACCGGGAAGCATGGAGAGAAGGGAGGAGCTGGGGGCAAGAGTATACCCTGCCAGGTCACCCCCAGTAATCTGCCTCTTTTGACCAGGCCCCACCTCCTAACGCTGCACTCACTTATGAACTCAGCAAATGGATCATAGCACCCCTATGATTCAGTCATCTACCATAAGCCTCACCTCTGAACATGAGACTTCTGGGGGACATTTTAGATCCAGACCATAACCTTCCACTCCTGGCCCTCAAAAGGCTTGTATTCATTGTATTATGATGTAGTCATAAATAGATGTAGTCCATCTTTAAGAATTGTCAGACTCTTCACAGTTGTACCATCATTAAAAATTCTAAGTCCAAAGTCTCCTCTGAGCTGGGCGTGTTGGCGCATGCCTGTAATCCCAGCACTCAGGAGACTGAGGGAGGCTGAGGTAGGAGAATTGTTGTAAGTTTGAGACCAGCCTCGGCTACAAAGTGAGCTCAAGGCCGGCCTGAACTGCATAGCCAGACCCTGTCTCAAAAAGACAAAAACAAAAGAAAACCAGTCTCCTCTGAGACTCGGCTTAAGCAAACTGTTTGTTGTATCCTCTGTAAAAATAAAAAAAAAAATCTGGCACCAGGTAAACATTTCCATTGTGAAGTATAAGAACAGGGGACTAGATAGAAATCAGACCCAAATAAGATAAGAACCCAGCAGGGTAAACATTAAACAGTGTGGCTGCATGTCTAGCACCGAGGGTAGGGTGTGGTAAGATGAGACCTTTAAAGGGCTTTGGCAGCCCTGCCCCTAAGGCTTTGCTGGTTGCAACTGACATGGCTTCTCTCTTAGGGTAGTTCTGCTCAGTTCCTGTGATTTTCTTCAGCAAATGTTCCAGGTTCCTGGCATCTCCACCTTCCAGGGTCTTCACAGCACCGTTACCTTCTCTCTCATAGCTTTACACACTGCTTTGTCATGGGCTCTTGGCAAGAACTGTGACCCTATCACACATTTTTGCCTGGTCTCCAAGGTCTTTTACTGACATCTTGGTGGAAGCCTCTGTGAGCCCCTAACTCTTGGCATTGTCTATGTCTGAGAAGTAACACCAGGTGATTAAGGCCAAAGTCTGCTATAGTCAGGCCCCCTTGAGCCATAGACAGGCCTCCTTGGATCATGGCTGCAGCAGCCTCTGAGTACCTGAATTGTTGAACACCACGAATCCCAAGGAACAAATTCCCTGGGTGGCTTTTTTCAGTAGGATGCCTGATGCTCCCTTCTCAAAGCAGAGGTTACACTTTGCACATCTGAGCCTATGATGGGTGAGGTTTTACTAATTCCTGAGATGCCCTCAAGACATTGTTCTTCTTGTTCTGGTACAAAGTACTTGACTAATCTTTTTCAGCAACCATACTTTCCTTTGCCCCAACTTTGGCTTTCCTTTCTGGCAAAACTGCAAACTTTTCAGATTATGAATCTCTGCCATTTGTTCCTGATTCTTACTGTAGATACAGCTGAAAAGGAGCCAGCAGTATCCATGCAACAGCTTAGATATTGGGCTGCCTTGAAATTTCCATCACCGGATTACTCTATCATGCTTAATCTCAATCTTTCAAAAATTTTCAGGACATGAGCAAAATGTTGACAGATTTTCTGCAGAGCCTCTATTCTAATTGCCAATGGAGAGGCATTGTTTCCAGCTGAAACAGGAGCCTGACCTTTATTGTCTGCATTCCTGTAAGCATTCTGGGCTTCTGAGCTCTGACCGGTATTACACATCAAGCGCTGCTTACAACATTCTGGGGCTTCTCTAGCTGACCTTTCAAAAACTTTCCAAATTCCTCCCACAAAGCCGAAAGTTTCTAAACCACTTGTTCAGGTACAGTCACAGCAATGTTTGCACCCTCAGGACCAATTTGCTGTAGTAGTCAGCTTTTCTGTTTCTGGAACAAAATACTTGACACCCACAGCTTAAAGGAGAAGTTTATTTTGGTTTACCATTTCAGTTAAATCCACCGATGACTATAGTACCCCTGTCATCTAATCACCTTCTAAAAGCCTCCCTCTGAACATGAGACTTCCAGGCGGCATTTTAGATCTAAACCCCAAATACAGTTGAATTTCACTAAATCAAAACTCATTAAGTAGTATATTGTTTATAAGTATTTATATAGTTGTATCCATTAACAGTCACTTTCTCAAGTTACCTGTGTCTTCAATTTTTAGAATATATTTTTTAAGAATTAGGGTTTAGGATGATAGCTTTATGACCCCATAACAATGAATGACAGTAAAAATGATGATAATTAATGATTTATTCTGTTATCATCTGCTTGACATTTACAAATTTACATGGATTATCTCATATAGTCCTATAACTGCATTATGAAATGTAAATATATTGTCATCCATATTTTACTTAAAAGGAATTATGTTTTAGAAAATTTGAAGATCAGTTAGTGAATAACAGAGATAAGATATTTGAGTAAGATTTTCTAATTCCAACAAATGTTTATGCTTAACATTTCTTGCTAAGTAGTGTAAGCCTGTTGCCAAGCAAAACACTTTGAAAAAGCTGTCATTCTTTTTTAGAAAAGAGTGCCCGTGCATTTCTAACAAGCTTTAATATTATTCAGTTAACCAGTTAGCATTTCTAAACTATAAAGGATTTCTGCTAATTCTTGTTTTTTGATTGGTTTTCTTTTTAGTATGGTTTTTCAATCATAAGTGTTGTTTTGTTAAATGTTACTCACTGTCTGGTGGTACGTAAATGTTTAGACAGAGCACAGTACCTCTCCAAGATTTGTATTGAGTCTGTCTAGAATCTACAATAGGCAGGCTTTTTGTTTTTTTTCGTTTTTGGGGGTTGGCCCCCGGGTGGTTATACATGCTAGACAAGTGCTCTGTCCTATAGTCCCAGCCATCTTTATTTTTAAAGACAGGTTGTTGCTAAATTTGCCAGGCTGGATTCCAATTTGTGGTCCTCTGACCTCCCAAGGAGCTGGTATTAGAGGTGTGTACCAATGTGCTCAGCTAAACTAGGCAATGTTTTTAGAATTTTCTTTGGATGATGTATTTGCTTTATTTAAATTTTTAATCTGTCCATCTCTATATTAAAGTATTTATTCTTATATGGCAAGGAATATGAATTAAGAAGTAGCCTCTTAATTATAATATACTAACTTTTGTTTGTATATGCTTATATAAAGGTTTTGAAGAAAATTACATTGGCTGACAAATAATAATAATTTACATCCTCTCTTACAGATTTTATTAAACAAAGAAGAGCAGGACTGAATGAATTTATTCAGAACTTAGTTAGGTATCCAGAGCTTTACAACCAGTAAGTAATTTTTGTTGTAATCTAAATCTAAGAATATTGTGAAACCAAATATAAGAATATTGAATAAATCTAGTACAGATTTATCCTTTTTGTGAAATGCTATTTTTTGGTTTCTTTTTATTAGTACATGTGCGTGATATTTATACTCCTTGTGAGGAGTTGGTATAGTACATAATATATCTTAATTCCTTTTTCATTCCGTTTCCCTTATCTTCCTCCCAAAAAAACGGGTCCTCTGCCTTTTTTGTGTGTATATGTTTGCAGTACATGTTTAAATTCCTTATGTGGAGTTGGTACATGCACATACGCATTTTAATTCTTTTTTCATCCTGTATTCCTCTCCTCCATCTCTTGGTCCCTTTTCCTTTTGAGAAAGATCTGTCTCCCTGCTTCCTGTTGTGTTTCTTGTATTTTACTTTTTATTTGTACTTTGGGTTTTTCATATGAGAGAAATCGTTTGATATTTAAGCTTATGTGTCTGATTTATGTGAAACGCTGTTGTGCTATATATATTAGTAAAACTTCCTGGAGCATTTCCCCCTTATATTCTTTATCCTCTTTTGCCTCTTCCTTTCATAATTGTTTTTTTTGTTTTTGTTTTTGTTTTTTTTTCCCGGTACCAGGAATCGAACTGACGACCTTGCACTTGCCAGGCAGGCGCTGTTCCGCTGAGCTAAATCCCCAGCCCCTATAATTGTTTTATAGATTAAATCTGAAAGAAATTTGCATAATATAGTTAAAACATTGTGCTGATCATTTGATACTTACCTGTGCCTTCAAAAAACATTAAGTGCCTCCTATGAGCACTTTATTCTGATTTTATTACAGAGTAACTTACAGACAAGTACCCATACCATGACCGCACAGCTCAGTGAGTTATAGGGTAAACACACTCAAGTTATCGCCCACTCCCTCAGACCAGGAAACAGACAGTGACATACTCGGGTCCCAGAAGCCCCTCTCACATCCTTACTCAGCCTCTGTTCTGTTTTTCCTTTCCAAAGGTAACGCTTCTGACTTTAACGAATGTGCCGTTTTTCAGCTTCATATGCAGTTGTGACTGTTGGGATTGTCATCTTGATGAGACTGAGCGATACCCAGCAGATTAGTAAAGCACCCTTCTGGCTGTGTCTGAGTCCGTCACGGGAGTGTGACCTCGGCACTGTGTCTGCCCTTTCCTTTCTGGCACTGTTCCTCATTCCACTACTGGCTGCCGTGAACTGAGCCACTTTGCTCCACGATTCTCTTCTGCCATAGCATTTCTTGCGTGGAAACCGCTGAGTGGGGACTAAAGCTGTGAGATCATGAGCCAGAATAGCGCTTCTAGGCCGTGGGTTCTGGGCATTTTGTCCCAGCAATGACTTTTGTCTCGGTTACTTTTCTCTCGTTGCTGGGACAAAATACCCAACGCCCAAAATGAAGGAAGGAAAGGTTTATTTAGCTTACAGTTTGTGGAGGTTTCAGTCCATACTTGGCTGGCTCCGAGGCAGAAGGTAGCAAAGCAACAAGAGCAAAGGGGGGAATGGCAGCTGAACAGCAAACAGCCAGAGCAAAACAGAGGAACGGCTGCAAGCAGCTGTTTTTTCCCTGCCTTACTTTGTAAACAGGCTACCCCCACCTAAGGGGTGTGTAGCTCTCTCATAATCTCCATGCCCTCCTCTTCCACAGGCTCAGGATGTATACAAAGTAAGCACCCTGGCTTCCTGCTGAGTCACTTAGCCAAACCTCTAGACTCCCCAAGTTGACACAATGTATCAACCATAACAACTTTACCACAGTTCGTTCAGTTCTACATTTGAATTAACTTTAATTTTCGTGCTCTTCTTTTGAACTTCAAAAAATTGATGCATATCACTAGAAATGCATATTTGATTTTCAGGAGAGATTTTTAAAGTGAAAATTACTTGGTCTGAATTACTTGAAGCCTTCAAATACAGTCCGTTGAAAAAGATTCCCAGGAAGGCTATGCCAGTTTATATTCTACTAACACCCTATGAATGGATATCCTGAAGGCTCTTCCAGCCTTGGTTGGCATAATACTAGAACATTTAGCATTTTCAGGAGCGTCTTTCAAAAAGTGTGTAGCTATTGTGATTACTACTGCGACTGACATCTTCTGATGAACACGTGCAAACACTTCTGACGTTTCTAGGTGGTAGGATGTGTATATGTTTAAACCTAGGAGATAGGACCAAATTATTTTCTAAAACGATTGCCAGAATTCATACTATCATTATCAGTGTATGAACCCACATTGTTTCACCGACCACTTAGTGTTGTTAGTCTTACAATTTTAGCTATTCAGATGAAAGAGTAGTGGTTTGTTACTGTTTTGTTTTGGGTGTTGTTTTTTTGTTTGTTTTGTTTTGTTTTTTGGGACATGGTCTTGCTATGTAGTCCAGGCTGGCTTTGAGCTATGTAACACAGGCTAGCTTTGAACTCACAGCAGTCCTCAAACCTCCGTCTTCTGAGTGCTGGGATTACAGGTGTGTGCCACCAAACTCGGCTTCTTATTGTTGCTTTGTGTTTCACTAATTACTGGTACAGTTGATCAAAGGTGTTAATATGAAGTTATTTATATCATTATTAGCATTTAATGCTAAACAAGGCTAGAAGAGTCTTCATGATGTTCATATATACTGCTAAGAGAAAATAAATAGCTTCCCTAGAAATCAATTTTAACAGACTATATTTGAAGCCTTAAAATGGTTGATAATGCAGACCAAGTAATTTTAAAAATCTGTCCTGAAAATCATAAATGCAGTTGTACTGTATGTGCAGATTAATGGTTCTAGTTGTAGTAGTGAAAGTTAGATGGTTAGAAGTTGGAAAGTGACAGTTCATAGTTTTTTAGTATATTCACAATACTGTACACGCATCATTACTGTCTAATTCTGTCTCCCAAGTTTAATCTAGCATTTCTAGAAGTGATGCCTCCAAATTCTCTTTTCCTCCGATGCTTGGCAACCAGCAGTCTACTATCAGTCTAAAGCTTTCTTGTTTTGGACTCTGTGTTTAAAGTGAAGTTATAGAAAATGTAACTTCTTTCTTCTTTGGTTCATTCAATATGTTTTTGAGGTTCACCCTTGTTGTTAACATGTATCAGTATTTTATTTTATGACTGAATAATATTCCAGAGCTGGGCATGGTGGCGTACGCCTGTAATTCCAGCACTCAGGAGACTGAGGTAGGAGGATCATTCCAAGTTCGAGACCAGCCTGGGCTACAAAGTGAGCTCAAGGCCAGCCTGAGCTGCATAGCGAGACGCTGCCTCAAAACAAAATAATAGTAATAATATTACTTTAATATTATTAAATAGTATAAAATAATATATTTATATTATATTATTTAGTATAAAATAATACTAATAATATTACTACAAAAATAATAGGAATAATAATACTCCATTGTATTAATATACCACATTTTGTTTATGTATTTATCAGCCAATGGACATCTGGGATGTTTCTACTTTTTGGCTGTTTTGAATAATTCTCTTACGCTTATTTCATGGATGAGTGTTTGTGTGAATGTTATTTCTCCAGGGTGTATACTTAGGAGCAGAACTACTCCACAGTAAGCTTTTTGAAGACTGCAGATTTTTGTAGTACCTGCACCATTTTGCATGCACACCAGCCTTCCCCCTTGAGAAAATAATTTTTCACCTTTGAATTTTTCTATATTATTTGTATTGAATCATTTAGAATAATTCATTGTAGAAGTACCAGATACACCAATTTCACCGTTCCTCAGGATTGTCATTAGTCCACACACAATCCTTTCTAATTTTAGTCCATTTTTAGTCTCTTCATCTTACATCTTTGTACTCACTTTTCTGTTGCCACTGTGGATACCTACTTTAATATGTTTGGGAACTTGATATCCCTGTATCTTTGAAAACTTCAGACTACTTTGTCTGTATTTAATATACACAGAGATGGTACTGTGCTGTGGCTGTTCTTGTTTTCTGGCTGCTGACTGGCGCCCTCTATAGGCAGCTACCCATGGCTGAGTTACTCATTTTCCTGGTGGTAAATTTCTATTTTGTCTCCAATTCACTGCTATAGAATGCTGCAAGTGTCCTGGTTACATGCCTTTCACTAGAACTTTGCATAATTTTTTCGGTAGTTTGTAGAATTAGAATTTTTTGAGGTCCAGGAAAAATCCATACACCATTCCTCTAAGAATTTCCAGATTACTTTTCAGAAAAGCTATTTAATTCTTCATTCTCACCAGCAACATATGAGGGTTTCTTTTTTCCCATATCCTTACTAGCTTTTGGTATTTAAAACTTTTGCCAGTTGATGGACATAAAGTGGTAACTCACTGTCGATGTAATTTGCCTTTCTCTGCTTGCCAGGGAAGTTAGCATCTTCATAAACTTACTTGTTACTTGGGTTTGTCTCCTGTCAACTCTGTTTATTACACCTTCATCTATTTTCTGTTTGGTTCCTTTTTTTTTTTTTTTTAAATGCTTATTTCTTTTAAAATAATATTAATGCATTTTGTTTAGGTTTTTTACTATACATGCTAATATTGTGGTTTTGTTTTGATTTCATTTTAAAAGGGAGAAAAGCTGTAGATGTGATTTTATATCTTAATAAAGGTAACTTTTGCTTTTAGTCCAGATGTTAGAGCATTCCTTCAAATGGACAGCCCAAAACATCAGTCAGACCCATCTGAAGATGAGGATGAAAGAAGTACCCATAAGGTAGTAACAACAGTTGTACTTTTTACAGAAAAAATACCATTCCCCAAAGATAAAAGAAGTTACTGAGGAAAGTATTTGCTTAAAATGAAGTGATTTCATTTGTAGGAGATTTTCTACTTTGTAAAATATCAAAAAACCACGTACTGATCAGTATTTCTTACAAAGTTTATAAAATTCATAAAATTACCACTTTTATGATGAAAAATGTAAAAGAAAAATTTGAAAGTAGCAGATAAGAAGGCAAGTATTAAGTATTACCCATGTTGCTACCACCTAAAACTAGTAATTTTTAGCCTTTGAACGATTTTTCTTTCCAATATCCTCTTAATGTATAGGATTTTAAAGTTATCCAAATTATGTAATGTATATAGTTATACATTCTCCTTTCCTTAAATCTTATACATTTGTTTTGAACATTGTATTTCTTTATCATTATCACCATACCTGAAACCATTGTTTTGAACTTTGGTCAAGAAAGTCCCTTTCAGGAGAGGGGATTGGGGGGAAAAAAGGAATCAAAATATACCATGTGCAGGTACCAATTCCCTGTGATGAATTGATCATGATGTATATCTAAAATGGACCAATAAGCTTCACTAAGTAGAAAAATAAAATCCTTGACCACAATTCCATCCTTATATGTCACTTAATTAGAAAATTGTGCACCGTTATCCTAAGAAGTGTTCATTGATTTTTTTAAATCGTCCTGCTTTGTACTTTCCATAGTTTTCTAATTCATTCCTTACGACATAAAATGGGAACTTTAAGAATATCACCCTTATTCTATAAGTGCTGAAGTGCGGATAGGGAGATAAAATGATTTACTAAGACTTCACACTTACTAACCGAAGGAACAAGAGTTAAAACCCAGTCTGTCTGACCCATATTTGTTATGCATAGCTATTAAGTGATGACATCTTTGCAATAGTATTTCGGGCTTTTAATGGATAAAAAACAACAAAACAAAATTTAATTCTTCATTACATTTTATCAATACATTCTTGGAGATCCAGATGTTAGATATCCTGAAAATGTCACAAAGTGATGAGTCTTACTCCCTGTACAAAGTGTCTGCATTTGTTAGACAAATGACAGTAAAAACAACAGATACGTGGAACATTTAGATTGCACCTCCACTGATACAAAAGTGTCAGCATTTTATGTGGCAGATACAAGGGAATAAAAAGTAACCTTTCAGATCGAATATTATTTCAAAGTTATTTTATTTAGATCATCACCAACATGATTGTCTTTCACTTCTTTATATGTTGACAGAATTAATGCCAGTGAGTGTACTTGAAAATCAAGAGTTTGGTAGCATAGGAAATATCTAAGAAAGAAGGAAGCCTGTTCATATATCCTAGATTTATTCAAAACTGTTCTTTGCAGAAAGGTATCTTATGTGTGTGCAGCTCACACTGCAAAGTATATCTAAACATATTTTGAGATAGAAAACATGACCTGTGCTTGCACGTCCACTACGAATTTGTGTTTGTGTTACACTGGGCGAGTGGTTTTCCTATATGATCACTTTTGTCTTCTATGAAACTATGGATGAGAATCAATGCCATGTTAAAGTTTTGATGTTAGTGTTGTATAAATTATACACATAAAGAGAACATCAAAAAAGTCCCTTTCAACCAGAACACACACACACACACACACACACACACACACACACACATCGTTCTTCCTCTGCATTATCAGGCTTTAATGTGTATAGTGATTAATACACATGTGCTAGCTGGCATCACCTTTTATTTCTGCTGCATGTGTACACAGTCAATACATGTTTCTAATAAAGTGTAGTTTATTCTTAGTCTTTGAACTAGATTATGGTAAGCAAATAAAATAAGCTTATATCTTACGAAGATATTTCCAGGATTTACCTTTGAAATGTATAAGAAAGGTAAATGATAATAAATCTAAATCAAAGTATTCTGGGGTCAGGTATGGTGGTGGGAGGCTGAGGGAGGAAAATCGGTTCAAGTTCAAGGCCAGCCTCAACTACATAGTCAAACCTTGACACATAAAGACAAAAAAAAGTATTATAACAGAATTACAATTACGTTATGTAAACGTACCTTCATAGCTGAGAATACTTTATTATTAAATGTATACAAGAAAACAGAAGTGTTAGATTGAAGTAATTTTTCTTTGTAATGTCTTTTAATTTTGTTACAGTTCTGCTTTTTGCCTTAAAAGAAGAGTTAGAACATTATTACCCCAGAGCTAAAGAATGATACTTAAAAACCTAGTAGATAAAAGGAAAAGAAAAATGCACAAGTGTTAATTCTTAGTTTAAAAAAAATGTATGTTTAGCCTTCATTCTAATAGGAGATTGGGCATTGAGCATATGGTCTCATACCTGATAGGTAAGCTGTGTGCCACTGAGCCACAGCCCCACCCAAAAATGAAATTTTCAAAGGAGAGATTTTTATTTCGCTGTCAAATTTAACAGAAGTTTAAAGTAATTAACTTTACTTTAAAGGGCCAGTAAGGAGAGGTGCCATGTGCACGTGTGGGTATTATTGATATCGTTACGGTTTTGCATAACTTTCAGAAATCAATTCAGCAATATCTATCAAATAGAAAATTATATTCATTTCTTGAGGGATCTGCAAGTGAGATAATGCTTCACATAGAAAAAATAAAATGTTTATATGATATATAAAAAATTAGAATCAATCTTCATCAATGAGATAGTACTTGTCTACATACATTTTGAAGTATTTTTGAAGATAATATTTTAAGCTTTGACATGCCATTAAGTGAAATCAGAATATAAAATTTTATATACATACTCACAATGAATTATAGTCAGTTTTTAAAAGGTATGCAAAAATGAGGTGAAATTTCTGAAGTATTTATAGAATCACTGGTTGATGAGATTGTGGGTATTTAAGAACATCTTCCTCCTCGTACTTTCTGTATTTTCCAACTATGGTTGTGTATTTTTAATTGAAAATGATCGAGCTATTCAAATGATATTTTAAAGAATAAAATCCACATAACTGATTTTCCGTGTTTTGCATATCACTCAGGTGGAAGTATGCTGGTTTAGGTCTTTTGAAGAATGTAACTTATTAAGACCTTTTAACCAAATAATTTTCATAGCTAGATGATATCTTTAAGGGCAAGTGGGAGTTTACCCTCTTATAAAGGGAAAAAGAAGTCAAGAGAAGTTGAGAAACTTATAATCTCAGTTAGAGTTTATTCTGTTCATAAATTATACCTTACCCTTAATTTAGTCGTCATTAAATAGTAGGTAAAAGAAAGCTTGTCTAACTATATATATCTCAGTAATTTTCATCATTTCATGAATGTGCTCCACTAGGAGAATCATTGCCAAGTAATAAAAGTCTACATATTAATGTAATTCAAGGGACAAAATTGTTCATCTTGTTTAATCCACGTTTATTTGATTCTCTTCCCTTAGATAAGAAAGGTTTATTGAGTGGAAAATTTTCTCAGTTATCTGCACATTCACTGAAAGAATATGTATATATTGAAATTGCAACTGTTTGAATTATGTTGTCAGATTCTGTGGTGGAACACTGTTCTATTTAAACGTAAAAGTATACTCTTATGTTACAATTATATTACAACAGGGCTGGGCCTGGGGATTTAGCTCAGTGGCACAGTGCCTGCCTGGCAAGCGCAAGGTCATGAGTTTGGTTCCCGGTACCAGGAAAAAAAAAAAAAATCACAGCAGGGCAGATCTCATTTAACTAACCAGAGTATTAAAAAAATTTTTGTCTTGTCTTAAACTATGGTTTCATATATTTCTGTCCATGGGGATTGCAAATTTATTTCATGAAGATTAAGAGAAGGTTTTAAAACCTTTTTTCTTTTTCTAGCTTATATGAAGGATGATTATATGGGGCTCTTATAAAGTATACATACTTGAGGGGTTTATAACTGATTTAATTAATATGAATGTATTTTATGAGAGGCAGAATTCATTTCTACTTACATTTTTACCTTTTCCCTTCCTTCCTTCCTCTCCCGCTATCGCCTTTTTCTTTTCTGTTTTTAACTACTAGGGATTGAACCCTGGGGTCTTCACACCTCCCCAGAGCACTTCTTAATTTTCTTTTTTTTTAGATGTTGAGACAGTGTCTTCTCTGCCGTGCCTAGCCTGCCCTAGAACTTGTGACCCTCCTAGAGTGTTGGCATTACAGGCACGCACCATCACCTCCAGTCTGTACTTGGCATTTATAAAAAGTGCCCATTCTGGCCTGGGGATGTAGGTAGGTGCTAGAGCTCATGCTGACCATGAGTTTGACCCTCAACACCACAAAGCAAAGTGCTTACTCCATCAGGATCAGTAAATTTAACTTTTGGGATTTTGAGTTAAATCTAGCTATTTGTGAACTAGAACTTTGGAGGGTTTTTTTGTCGTTGTTTTGTTTGTTTGTTTGTTTGTTTGAGACAGGGTCTTGCTATGTAGTTCAGGCTGGTCTCAAACTCACTGCAGTCCTCCTGCCTCAGCCTCTCTATTACAGGCATGTGCCATCACGAGTGGCACGAACTTTGAATTAGTTAAATTACTTTATGGTACTTGTTTCTAACCTACTACCAGGGATTAAATTTACTATGTTGTCTGTTGCAGAAAGAAAAAGTCCATCTAAAATTTTGGTACTACTATGAAAACACTATTTTCTGTATTTGCTTTAGAAATAAATCTAGCTACCATCAAATTAAAACTAAAAATTTAATATTTACAATCATCATTATCATCATCCTATCATTTTCTGTCTTAAAGGAGCTATTAGAAAATTTAAAAACCAAACTAATTTTTTACCAGCTTTTAAAATGTGAAAATGACTCCTAAATTATGGCTTCCTTGCCCATATCTTATCTTTCAAGGAGCTTTCTATTCACTTGTTAACTTTGAGCTTGATTTCTGGCTTGCCTTTTTGCTTTACAACTGCTCTTGAAAGTTACCATTGTAAAAGCGATCGTTTATATATGTTTCCAAGTAAATCTATAGACTTACTAAGGCCTGAGGTTTCTTTAACATGTACGCGTATCTTTGGTACAATTATGCATATTTTCTTTCAAAGCATTCGTTGGCTGATAGCATAATGTATGAGGCTCCAGTAAGAATGCTATTGTTCTAATGCTGTGTTTTTCCCCCTCTCTACGTCTGAACAGCCACACTCTACCTCACAGAACATCAACCTGGGACCAACTGGAAATCCTCAGTAGGTTTGATTTATCTCAAACAATCCTTTAATTAAATTCTAGGAAGCTCATTTTTGAGGTATATGTAATTATAGCGTTTCATTAGGGACTTATGAAATATAACCATAGTTGTAAGAAATATATAATATTGTCATGTGCTTGACTAACTCACTGCTCTAGCTTTTCATTGCTTTAGTAGAACCCTAGTAAGGCACTATTTTTTTTAATCCACAAATAGTTCATTGGGTTTTGAGATTTTGCAGTTGTTAGTTTTCTGATTTTATTTTGTGTTGTGTGTGAAAAGTCATTTGCACGTGTGTCCCAAGGGACTGTAAGTCCTGTAAGGTATTCCAAAAACAGAAACATCCTTGCAGGCCTAATTGCTGCGTTCTCCTGGCGCTCACTCTCGGTGTTGTTGGTGCACACTAGTTGTTAACCAGCTTGTTCCGGAGGAGTAATGGTGGACATCAGCATATTAAGAGTATTAAACTTTACCTGCTCTGCCCCATATTCCTATACGTATTTGAGTACACAGAAGATATTTTGAGGAATGCAGTCTGAGAAATGTTGAGTGAGAGCAGTGGTGGCAAGTACAGACTTCCTCTTGACTGCCGACCCCAGTGATTCACTGAAAGTGAACCTACAGCATCCAGTACCAAGGTTGTACTGCTGCTGCTGGACTCCGTTGAAGGAGGACCGAGATGCATCAGTGGTGTGAGACCTGAGTCGGAGAAGGAGCGTAGTATTGCCATCTGACTTTACAGTTACCACCCCAGGAGTCTTTGATTGATTTTGAGTATTCTAGGCTTGCGTTATCTTTTTGACTTATTTGGACGGAGTATAGACACATGGGAGAAGTGATCCCAGCCAGGATTGGGTCCTGGGACCCTTCAGTTCTACACAAGAATAGAGTTTCTTCTCCTGAAGGCAGGACAAGAAAATGTCTCAAGGAAGAGGAGGGATTTATAATTAATTCTGTTAATGTTGCTGATTGGGAAGTAATACAAAGATTGGAAACTGACCACTGAATTCAATAAGTCATTGGTGACTTTTACAGGCAGTTTATCAGTATGGTTGTAAGACCTTGATAGGAAAGGGTTCAGGAGAGAGGTAGAGGAGAGGTCATCTGGAAAAATAGTGACCTTAGACGACTTATTGGGAGATTTTGCTGCCTGGGATAATAGGTAACTGGAATACAGTGTTTGGTTTTGAGCATTGTTTTTTGTCATTCATAACATTGTGCAAAATGGTCTCGCAGAATAGAAATTTTCAGTTAGGACTCAGCAGCAGCAGTTAACAGTGAGGCCTTGGCCGATTTGCGATTTCAAGTGTTTGCCTGATTTTTCCCTGTTAAATTTGCTTGCTTTTGTTGAAAAAAATATTTCAGTCTCTCAGGCTTCATTAAAGAACAAAATAGTTCAAAGAGCAGGTTTCTAAAGAAGAGAAAACATCTAAATTTAGTTAAGTATTTATCTCACTAATCTCTACTTGTTATTATTTAACCTAGCCCCTCGTGTTACTCTCTTGTTTGAACTGACTATTTTTCTTTAATAATCAGTTGAAGGAAATTTCAGAGGCATGTGGAGTTTTTCTCCTCTCTAGTACAACTAAGGAATTAAGACTACTTTGAAGAAAACCGCTTTTCTGGCTACTTAAGCTCAACTTCCTGCTTCCATGTGCATCTGCCCATATTATAGCAGTGTTGTTTTTACCTAATAAAGTAGTTTTCTCTCTGGCTTTTCTGTTCCTGGCTTTCTTACATCACCATCCATAAGAATAAACTGAGAGGTCTTTTATCTTTAATGTACAATAAATGATTCATATTTAACACTGAGGCTTTTTTCTCCACTGGAACATTTTTAGTATGTTTACAAGGTGTTGCAACTAGTAATTTCATTTTTAGAAGAGTTACCAGATACTAGAGAGTCTTTGGAATGTGTAACTAATTTATATAGTTTTTGTTTCCTCACAACATTGGTGAGGTTCATGGTTAATAAAATTGGCTTAGATAGAAGCTACTTTGAGTTCAAAACTGTTATATATGTATATCTAGATATATATTTAGATATATGTCTATATATGGAAATAAATTTATGCCTCCTTTCCCAATAAAGAAGATATTAGTGAACTCCTTTTAAAGCAGAACTTCATGAGGCTTACAGAATTATAAAATATTTTGTCATTGTTAATTTATTTCAGTGCTAAACCAACTGACTTTGACTTTTTAAAAGTTATTGGAAAAGGCAGCTTTGGCAAGGTAAGAGTGTTTTTACCTTTTCATTCAGTGGATAAATATTTAAGGAATGTAGTTTACACTGTATACATGTGAGCCACAGGACATTTTTGGTATGAAGGAATAGGGTAAAGTGACAGAGGACAGTAGCAGCAGGGATAAGATGGGATGGAGAAAATCCCTAATTAGGTTAATCAAGGATGCTTCTTTGAAGATGCTCTATTAAGCTGAGGCTATAAAGACAAAAATGAGCATCTGTGTGAATAACAGTGAAGGGAAGGAATGTAAAGACCCTGCTTATTCTCATGCAGTATCAGATGAATCATACAACTTGACACTATAGCTATACCAAGGGAGAAGAATCACTTAAGGTCAGGATTACTAGGAAAAGTATTACAGATGAGTTTATCAGAATCATCAAATGTGTTCAAGTATTTTGTGCATTATTTTCAAATCTGTGGTAAAAATGAATATTGCAGTAGTTTGGTGTCTCTGGTTTGTTTTCTGATTTCCCTTGTGACCAGACAAATCTGCGTGTGTTTTTCAATTCACCCAATATGTATTGACAGAGCATTGTGCTAATATAACCAACAGAAAGTTAGAAGGATCCTATTCTCAACGTACTTATAGTCTGTTGCAGTTCTAGAGATAGTCTGACATTACAAACAGAAGCATTAACTAGGAATGGTGGAATGCTGGTAATCCTAGCTATTTAGGTTTAGGCAGAGGATTGTGAGTTCAAGGCCAGCCAGCCTGAACAACATGGCAAGATCTCATTGCGAAAGCATAACAACAGAAAATAGTATCTTTTAAAAACTTCATGCTTAGATCCAGAATCCACCAAGATTTTATTCTTACATATAATATGAGATGTAGGGTCAGTCACAGGTCATCTTTGTTATCTATGGATATCTAGACAATCTTACAGAATTTATAAAAAGACTGTTTTCCCCCCTTGATCTAAAGGGATGCCTTTATCATATATCTAGTGTTTATATATGAACAGACTTGTTTTTAGGCTTAATTGTTTGTATTTTTGTTTCTAGATTTTATATTTTCTTCCATTGGTCTATTTGTTTATCTTGACACCAGTGCCGCATTGTCTTGACAACTAAGTCCTCTGCGCCTTGTTCTTCAAGACGCTATTCTTAGCTATTTGTACACATTTTAGAATGCATTTTTTGCAAAAATTTGTTTGGAATTTGATTATGATTGCATTGAATCTGTAGATAAATTTGCAGAGAATTGGCATCTTTATAATGTTGAGTCTTGCAGTCCATGACTATGGTATAGCTTTTTGTTAATTTGGCTTATTTAAAATTTTTTCAATAATATTTCATAGTGTTCTATATAGAATTTGTACACATCTTTAATTAGTTTCATTCCTAGTTGTTTCTTTTTTGTGCTGTTTTTTTTTGAAGCTGAATATAGATATTACCTCTGACACATTGATTCTACCCCTAACTGGCTATCCAACAGAAATGGAGTTGCGCTGGAAAAGGAATATTCAGGCATGCTCATGTTATCGTTATTCATAAACAGTCTAAAAAACCCACTTGAAGGGAATCAGTACCTTCTAATTTCCACATTCTTTTAATTATTTTCTCAACGTGTACTTGAAGATGCACCAAAGTATTGGAGAAGGAAAGGTCGGGCAGGTGGGAGTTGTCAAGAAAAGGAACAATAAAGAAGGAATGCTGAACAGAGTAAAATGTTATAGATAACAACAACAAAAAAGAGAGAAATGAGAAAAACACACTTGAGAAGACATTTTTATCCTGAAGGTATTTTTACTCCATCTTTGAGTAATAAAAATATTTTATTAACCAACTTTATTTTTATTTTTTAATTTTTTTTGTGTCAGGAATCAAACCCAGGACCTTGCACTTTCCAGGCAGGTGCTTGTGCTGCTGAACTATATCCCCCACCAGACTTTATTTTCAGAACAGTTGTAGATTTATAGAAAAATTGAACAGGAAAGTACAGACAATTCCCAGCATTCCCAGTACTCTTTAACACAGATTGACCTCTTATTATCACCATACGTTACTGTTGGTTGTTATAGTAAACCAGTATTGTTACATTATTAGTAATGGAAATATATCATTTATTCACTTTTACTTAAAGTCCTTTTTCTATTTCAGAATCCTATCCAGGATACCACGTTACATTTAGTGGTCATGTCTCCTTAGGCTTCTGTTGGCTGCAGTAGTTTCTCACACTTTTTTTGTTTTTAGATGACTTTGACAGTTTCGAGGAATACTGGTCAAGTATGTTGTAGGATGCTCCTCTGTTTTAATTTAATTTAATTTATTTTTGCCTGATCAGAAAGGGTTAGGTTTTGGCAAGAAAATAGAAGTGCTATCATTGTCCCTAGTTGATGTGTCAGATCATTTAAAAAAAACTTCGGACTGTGTCATTTAATAGATACACACAATTTAACTTGGTGGTGGTCTTGAATCACTTGCACTTGGAGTCACATGTCACTTAACAATGGGAACATGTTCTGAGAAGTGTGTTCTTAGCCGATTTCATTGTTGTGCAAACATCACAGTGTATGCTAGCGCAGACCTAGATGGCATAGCTACTGCTACATCACCTACATGCACCTAGGCTATACGATGTTTACCAGTGGTGGCAAACCTGTGGTACACGTGCCACAGTGGGCATGCAGAGCCCTCTCTTTCAGCATGGGAGCCAACTTGCCCCAGCCAAGCTTTGAAGAACTATCAGCGTGCATATAACAGCAAAGATCACATTTTTTTCTAATTGTGCAGAAACACAGCAAATACAAACTTCACCTTTAAATGAAAACCTGTTTGTATCATTGAAAGCTCTGTTATTGTGTTTTTCATTTAAGACTGAAGATGTTAATGTAGTGTGAGGTTTAGTTTTTTTCTAAACTAAAACCTCAGTATTCAGGTTTGATTGCAGTGTTGGCCCTTCACCGTATGTAAGTGGGTTTGGGTTGCATTTTGCGCACTCAGTCTCTGAAAGGTTCGCTACCACTGGTATACACTGTACATTTTATCCATTGTGGACTGAAATGTTGTGCAGCACATGCCTGAATTTGTAAAACCTTGAGTGTGTCTACCTTTTCCTCGTGTGCCATCTTTAGGTTTTTAGGCCATTATAGACATTCACCTATACATAATATTTCTTCCTCTGTACTCTTCTAAATTATAAAATCTATAAGAAAAGCCTAAGTATAAAACAGCAATGCACTTTGATCACTAAAAATCATTTCCTTCTTTTATATAGCCATTAAATTTTATAGCCTTGGTATTTTCTAAGGACCCAAGGCTGGAGCACATGTACATACACATACGCACAAACACAAAGACATCTCAAGCAGGTTCAATTTTGGCGCTTAAATTCAGTTAAGAAAACTCATCAACACACTAATTGACAAAGACATAGTGCCTGGCTATTGATATGCTCAATATCTTTTTTATTAAAATACCGAAGAAAATGGAATTATAGAAATAAATTCAGTAGTTCTCAGTGTTCAAAACAAAAATATATTACCTAGATCATTGTGGACTTTTCACAAAATTTAAGAGCTATTTTATTGGCAGGTGAATGAAAATACTTTAATTTTAATAATTTGTACAATCTCCATAACAGGTTCTTCTTGCAAAACGAAAACTGGATGGCAAATTTTATGCTGTCAAAGTGTTACAGAAAAAAGTAGTTCTCAACAGAAAAGAGGTAAAATACAATAGCGATTGTTTTTCCTGAGTCCATTTTTTAAATTAACAAAATGGTTTTCTGATATTTAATGCAAATTGATACTTTGTCTTTTTTTCCAGCAAAAACATATTATGGCTGAACGTAATGTTCTCTTGAAAAATGTGAAACATCCATTTTTGGTTGGATTACATTATTCTTTTCAAACAAGTGAAAAGCTTTATTTTGTTCTGGATTTTGTTAATGGAGGGGAGGTGAGTTTTATAATTAGTGTTTTAATATTGATAATTATTACAAAACTAGCGTGAAGTAAAGATTTTCTTACAAGTTTTAAAATGACAGTGCATTATCAATAGCTGTTTGTGTAGTAGAAACAGTATTCAAGCAACTAGCTACAATGCAAGATATGGTGAAGTACAATATGAAAACTGTCAAATATACAGTACTGCTGGGAGGATTTATTTGTAAAAGAACCTTGGTACAAAGCTACAAACTTCATTGATAGATTTGTTACTAAGCTTTATAGCAATAATGACACCCTGAAATATTAGAATAAATCATGATTTATGATTCAGATGATTGTTTTAACAGTTACATATAAAACTTCAGCCTGTCATTTCTCAAATGTCCAAAATATTAATCAGTGAAATAATCCTCTAATAAAGAATCCTGTGGTGAAGTTAGTTGGGAAATGCTTCCTTGTATCACCAGCTTGGTAATTTATAATCTGTTTCAGCTTGTTCAAGACTTTGAGCGCAGCCTTAAACAAAGGATTTCTTAAAAGAAAAATGCTGTTTTTATCTCAGAGTCTCTGTTTTGTTTGAACCTAATTTATTAATATTCCTCAAAACTCTGATATAGAAGCATATTAAAATACACTTGAGGAAATGCTGTTACAGTAATTATAGTTAAGATGTGTTATATTAGGTATGTGTCCAGCACTTTGGCTTTTCATATTCTTTATCTTCACAAAAATCTTACAGAAGACTAACAACCCTAGGAACAGAGAAGCCAAGTAGCTCATGGAAGTCATGTACTGTAGTTAGTAATTACTGGATACGGGAATTGATCTTGGGCGTCAGGCAGGCTGATTCCAGAGTATAGGTACTGACCACTCCCATTTGTCTACTTTTCAACGCTCATATCTTTCTAATTTGTTTGGTCCTTGACTGTAAATGTCTAAAAATTATTTTAATTCTTAAAAATTGTCGTTCCTTTACAAAGAAATTTTCTCTCTTCTGAGAGTGGAGAGAAAAGAAAAATAAAATTTCAACATTTCTGTAGTACACTTAACTAGAACAGTTTCTATTCTGCAAATCTGAAAGATGATCAGACACCTACATCATTTCAGGACAAGCTTATAAAGAAAAATCTATTCAGCTCCCTACATAAGACAAAAGTCTCTCAAGACTCAGTATGGAGGCATGATTTTGAGTCCTTCAGAGATGCAGATGACCCTATATTGTTCCTACCTTGAAGGGGGTCATTTTATTTTGCATGTGTCTGAGTGCTAACAAGTTAAATTTGTTAGAATTTGTTGAGAGATCAGCACCTTGTTATGTTATATGCATTGTTTCAGTTAATCATCATAACTCAGAGATTAACACTCTTACTACTCCTACACTTTTTTCTCTCCCAGTGATGGAGATTAAACCCAGGGCCTTCACACTAAGCTGCATCCCCAGCCCGTTTTTTACTTTTTGTTTTTGAGACAGGATCTCACTAAGTTCTACTTCTTGGGGTTGAACTGCGATCCTCCTCTCAGGCTTCCATAGTGCTAGGACTACAGACTTATGCTACTTTCCCAGTTCTCAGTTTTCTTATCTATAAAATAGGTTAAGCCAGGCATAGTAGCAGATGCCTATAATCCCAGCACTCTGGGAGGCTGAAGCAGAAGGGTCAAAGTTGAAACCCAGCCTGGCCAATTTGATGAGTTAGCAGAAACCTACTGATTTGATACTGTCTCAAAATAAAAAGGCTGGGAATACGGCTCAGTGAGAGGGCCCTGGGTTCAATACCCACTACTAAAAAAAAATTTTTAAAGTTGAGACTCAGAGAGGTTCACTTTCTCAGTGTCACAATATTTTAGCGTCAGGCCAGGCCCTAGATTTAACTGAGACATTTTCACTGTAAAGCCCACTGTGTTTTTTTAAAGAGAATCTTGCTGTATTGCCCAGGCTGGCCTCAAACTTGAGATCTTTCACCCTGAGCCTCCTAAGCAAATGAGTTACTGGTGTGTACCCCATCCCTGGCTTATTAAGTACCACCTGTATCTTTGAAATGTTTGTGTAAGGTATCTAACTGTAGATAAGATCCTATTGCAAGTTTCCTATTTTATCTGTGGTCTCTTCATGTTGTTTTAGGACTTTGCTTCTGAGCCTTTTTTACCTAGTGGCTGCTTACAAACTGAGCTGCAGAGCTGGGAAGAGTGAATTTAAAAGATGCACTTGGCTAAGTAGATTGCGGTGATGGGTGGAGGAGTTGAGTGGGACAGGGAATAAAGATGAAGGGAAAGGATAGAGGGAAGCAGGATGAATACGGCTTAATTCTGTATTGGATCTTAAGTCCTATGCCTTAACCACTCGCCCATCCTGGGGACTACCATCCCACTTTATTGTTAACTGTTATTTTCCTGCTAATGTTCATACTTATATTTTAACCTTGACAAGATATTTTTGTTTCTTTTTTTTTTTTAGAGCAGAGTATCAACAAGTACGTTATATAATATGAAACAGATAAGCAAGGTTTTCTGAGCTTTAGTTTCCTCTTTATTTCTGACCTCAAAATTGTTGTATGGATTAAATAACACAAGTATGTAAGGTCTTTAGCACAGTGCCTTTTTATTTACTAAGCAATCAGTGTGAGCTATTTTTAGTGACATACTCAGATTTTTCATTTTAGGTTTTTTAGTGTTAATATATCAGCCAAATGTGGTTGGGAAATCAATAAAGAGAACATTGTAGTAGTGTGTAGTGTAGGCCACAACTAATAAAAGCAATGGTAAGAGTGAAAGGGGAGAAGTGCGGGTGCTAAGGAGTAGTGTGACCACTCTGGTGACTACAGAGAGGTTAAATGAATTACACACAGAAGAGATGAGCCAGAATTGGAACCCACGTCTGATTAGCTCTCAGTCCTTTTGGTGCACAGTGCCTTTTGCCTCTTCTGTGGCTTAGAGGGCTGGAGAAAATACAGTAGCAGTAATAAGTCTGTAAGAGAAGAAAAGGGTCTCTGTTTTAGACAAGTTAAATTTGATGACTTATAAAATACGAAAAAAAATCAGGCAATCAGTAGGTTTTTGAAGTAGAAGCCCCAGCTGGAGCTATGAGCTGGGGATGTCCATGTGGAAGACATCAACATACAGGTGGTGGTTAAAATCTTTGGGATGGATAGGTTACCTGGGAAAGGTATTTGGAGAAAAAATAGCAGTGGACCAAGGGTAGAAACTGTCATCGTTCTGGTGTCTAGAACCAGAAAAGATGACAGACGGGCCTCTCCCAGACAGGAGCAGAGCCAGGGAGACATTGTCCTAGAGCCCACAGGCCTAGTGCACACTTCCCTGAGGCAGGTACCTCAGTGGCCATAGGACTGGTTGTATGAAATAAATTAAGAATTAGAAGGTGTGAGAAATGGAGAGTCCGGCTGTTGTTCTTCCCAGCCAGTTGCTGCCACATTGAATTTAGGCCTCATGGGGCACTGTGAGACCTTTGTACTTTGGTACATACTTATCTCATATTCAGAAATAATCTCTACCTTTGTATTTATAGAACACATTTGTTTAATACCGTGTGTGAATGCTCCTAACATCTCCACTTGCCAAATTTTGCAGCTGTTTTTTCACTTACAAAGAGAACGGTCCTTTCCTGAACACAGAGCGAGATTTTATGCTGCTGAAATTGCCAGTGCATTGGGTTACTTGCACTCCATCAAAATAGTATACAGGTAAATTGCTGAAGTAGTATGTATAAGACTGTCTTTTTAATATTTTATTTCAAGTAATACTCAGGGTTTTCTTCTTTTTCTTTTCTTTTACTTTTATAGAGACTTGAAACCAGAAAATATTCTTTTGGATTCAATGGTAACTATTATCTTTTAAAAATCTCCTAGTACTGATTTTTGGTCTAAATGGTGGGGGAAGAAAAGCCTTAAGCTTCCATACTGCATGACTGCGTTTATATTTCATTCTCAAAATGACAAAACCACGGAGAACAAATGAGTGGTTGCAAGGAAACAGGGTCAAAGGAAGAGAGCACAAAGATAAAGGAGTAGCACAAGGAGTTCGTTTGTGATGAAGTAGCTCCCATTTAATGGTGGGTGTTACATGAATGTTGACTAGAACTACACCCCACATGGTGAAACTGAGTAAGGTTAGTAAACGGTGTTGTACCAATGTCAGTTTCCTTTTTGATATTGTACTGTGATGATACAAGATGTCAGCATTAAGGAAGCTGGGTGAGGGCACGTGGGACTGTATGTACTGTTTCTTAATTTTCTGTGGGTTTGTAATTATTTCAAAATAAAAAGGTTTTTAAGACTATCAGTTTGTGTCCATGTATTGTTTATCTTACTGTTCTTGTATTGTCAGGGACATGTTGTCTTAACAGATTTTGGGCTTTGTAAAGAAGGAATTGCTATCTCTGATACTACTACAACATTTTGTGGGACACCAGAGGTAAGAAATATGTCTTGTCATTATAGAATAATTTCTAGATGTAAATATGAAGTGTCCCATATACAAAATTGAAATAAGGAAAGTAGAATAAAAAGTGTCATTTCAGCTTTCAGCCAGCTGTACTTCTAGATAGTTAAAAGTTTACTGATAGTTGGTATTTTTCACTGCTATAGTGAAATAAACAACAGGGCCCTTTTGAATAATTTAAAAAGGGTAAGTTATCTTTATTTGTTTTTAATATTGAAAGTTTACCTTAGGCTTAGCATTTGACTATATTTCTAATCCTTTCTTAAAAAATCACAAATCAGGGGCTGGGGATTTAGCTCAGCGGCACAGCTCCTGCCTGGCACACACAACGTCATGAGTTGGATTCCCAGTACCAGAAAAAAACAAAAACAAAAAAACTCAAAAAATCACAAATCAGTAAAAATATCCTAAAATGTCAGAGGGGGAGGTACAGTTGTGGTGAAGATTGCACAATACTGTGCATGTGTTTGAAGATTGAACCCAGCCCATGATAATGTTTTCAATATGATGATGTCACTGGATCGGGTCCTAGGAGATTCCTTTAAAGAGTGAATGGAGACCTCAACTCATCCCTAGATGAGTTTGTTAACTCTTGTCACAGAAAAGCATGTCAGGATGTGTTAGTGTGAGGCATAAGCAAGCATATTAGGTGGAATTAGGAAGTCAGAGAAAATAGGGAATGGACTTAAGCTTGAGGAACTGAGGGGACCCAGCTCTGATAAAAAGGGTCAGACTGGCCTGTTAACAAATCATGCAACCAGCTTTTATGGATTTGCTGGAGTGGGCCGGTCTGCTTGCTCATTGTTTCGGTCTGGTTTGCAGGATGGCACTGGGGAAAGTCCTTATCGCTTAGGAGGGTAGTTCGGTCCCCTTGAGATGCTTAGGGTAGTTTGAGTTTTGTGGAGGCTCTGCTGGAACCCAAATGACCGTAGGTTTGCAGCACTGACTGTCTACCTCCGGGCACTTACTGGTAGTTGCGTGTCCCTGTAAATCTCTTACCTTGGTGTTCACAGTCTTACAGAGGGGTAAGATTGAGTTAGGTAAATTTAGAACTAATCATTCTTTGCAGCTTTTAGACACTCAGTAAATGATTAACGTGCCTATTCTCAGAGCTGAGCAAGGATCCGACCCAGTTTTAAGGTAGCAAATGAAGGTCAAGCATATTTCTTCTTGTTGTTGTTTTTGGGTACATTTTGGGCATCTGTAGGCTGCAATTAATGTTTACCAGTTCTTAGCAAAAGCTGGCTTTAGATCCCTGACTGCCTCAAAAGAAAGCACAAATCATACTTTGGATGAGTAATAGTAATATTTCTGTGCCTGTGGTGATCTCTGTGTCCTTAACACTGAAACTTTCTTAAATTTCTCAGTTATTCCTAAATGTTACCCTGAGTTGTACCGTTGCTGTTTCATTGTTTTCTACAGTACCTTGCACCTGAAGTAATCAGGAAACAGCCCTATGACAACACTGTGGATTGGTGGTGCCTTGGTGCTGTTCTGTATGAAATGCTGTATGGATTGGTATGCATTTCTGTTCTTTGATTACTATTCCAATACATTATCATTGATTTGGCACACAGTCTTTAAGATCTGAAGACACCTAGATAACACAAACGTCAGTAATCACCTGGTTAAATGAATCTAAAATCACATTAGAAATACATACAAGAAGAAAACCTTCTCGTTTTGTTACTAGTTTTTAAAAGTAGTACAATTATTCTCTGTCATACTTACAACTACGTAAGTTACCTGTTTTCAGTTTACCCACAACCTCTACCTAATTTGAAAAAGAAGGCGTTTATCAGCATGTTACTGTATTTCAAAAGATAATCCCCTTTGGCTTTTGATTTTCATTTTGTCTTTATAGGATTGAATCAGTGCACCAGTGCTCAGCTTTTTCTGTCACTGGAGATCTTCTGTTTTTTGCCTTAAAAACACCATGCCTTCAAGATTCCATGGGAAAAAAAAAAAAAAAAAAAGAGGGATGTTCACTGTGCAGTGGGTTGTTCCAGTTTTTATTAAGTAAAAACACATAAGACCAGCCAGAGCCTCCCGTTAAAATGAGGAACATTGTGTTATTCTATTGAGATAGTATCACTCCAACCCAAAGCAAACATTTTTGGCATATTCCTTTCTTTGTAAATAAATCACGTTTTTCTGTAGGCCTTTTGAAAATTTTGGAATAATTTCTTAGATTCCCTTTGTGATTCCATAAGTATCCGGAAACTTTGTGCTAGGAGCCACCCTGTAATCTGAGGTTGCTGCCAGTACTGATTCTAAATGCTACTGGTGTGTCAGTTCAGACCTGAAGTAGTAATATGCATGTTTTTCCTGCAAAGTATGGAGCTGTCCCTGAAGTTTAGCACATGAGATCAATTTTAGAGCATTTGTTTCATATCATTAATTTTGCATGATAGATTCCTATGAAAGCCAATACTGTCTCTTCCCTGAACTATGATCACCTTATAAAAAGAGCTACCTTTTTAGTAATGCTAATGATTTAGAACAGTGGACAACCACTTTATATCTTACTTTCTTCAGGCACTGAGTATTTACATTTGTTTCAGAATTCTTTGTATTTTAGAGGATTTTGAAAGTATAAAATAGTTATTTTAAAAAGTAAAGTTTTTTCTTATGAAAAAGAAAGGGAAAGTGACAGGCCTGTAAAATTTCCTTAGCACTAAAAATTATTTTTACTTCAAAACTTTCTAACTAACGATTAACTGGCCAGTGTTGATGTTGAAGCTACCCCGCCCCCCAGTGTTTCGGCTATGACAGTAGCATTTTTAGTTATGCAAAGTACTCTCATGATACTTTCACTGACACAAGTACTTAGGATGGAGTATTGTCTTTGGGTCTTTTATCTTTTCTAGATACCTTTGCTTTAATGCATTTAGTCCCAAATCTCAAAAAGTTAATGTTTCATTTGTCTTGAAACTATGTTTGCAGTGATTCTATCATTATACCTATGATAAGGTTGATGGTTGTTTTTTCTAAAACACACTTTTACAAGTTGTTTGCAGCTTAGCACCTGTTTACAAGGTGCTGTTGAACAAACCTTCATTCACTCAGTGAACATTTATTAAACTCTACCATGTGCCAGGTAAAGGTCCCTCTCCATTGTGAGGCCACACTGCAGGTCTGCACGTCCCAAGAGGGCAAATCCCGATCTAACTGTTCTAAAACCGTTTTGGCATAATTCACTTACTACTGAATTTCTTTATTTCGCTTTTTTCTTTTTCAGCCACCTTTTTACTGCCGAGATGTTGCCGAAATGTACGATAATATTCTTCACAAGCCCCTAAATTTGAGGCCAGGAGTGAGCCTCACAGCCTGGTCTATTCTGGAAGAACTCTTAGAAAAAGACAGGCAAAATCGACTTGGTGCCAAAGAAGACTTTGTATGTAGCACGTTTCCCAGTTCCAGCTTTATTTAAGCTTACTTAAAATTTGGAGACAAATCCTTATTGTATAAGATATTTACTGGGATGGATATAGCTATTAAGGGGTAGCACAACTGAAAAACTCGTCACCTCAGTTTTCACTAGTGTTTAAAACTATACAGTGTTTAAAGCATTTTCACTTGTAATTTTTCATTTAATGAAAAAATTTACACCCCACATCCAGCTTTCACATCATTTGGTTTTTATTTATAGCAGTTTCCTCTCCCTAAAAAAAAAGTTGTGTAGTATATATTAACTCCCTAAATTTTTTCAATTTAATTTTTATTGCTAAATAATAACATTTCCGTGAAATTTTAATGCAAAGACTAACCAACTAGTAAGTTTTTTTTAGGGTTTGGGGTTATATAAGCTTTAAAAGTTTAATGAGAATTTTTAAGTGCCTCTTGTCTGCATGAAGTACTGCCTTTTGCCTCAAACTAATATTAAATCACTGTTCTTATTTTTGCTTTTGTTTTTTTCTTTTTGGTTTTTCTCCGGTACCAGGAACCGAACTCATGACCTTGCGCTTGCCAGGCAGGCGCTTTGCCACTGAGCTAAATCCCCAGCCCCTTTTGCTTTTGTTTTTGAGAATTTGGTAACATTTCTTTGAGACGGTTATGGAGTGTGATTTTTTTTTGTTTTTTTAAAATCAGGGTAATTTGCTACTACGTTACTAGTACTACTCCACCGTTTTCCTACTGCCCTCACTCTTCAGTTGGGCAGGTAACTCGGCCAGCAGTTTCCTATTCAGGGTGCTAATATTTCACACCTCCTTGTCCTTTCATTGAATTCACTCTCAGAAATTGAATAAATCCAAGAGTCACATCCTGGGCTGCAGTACAGTGCTGCAGAAAGCAACATCTGGGCATAATGGAAGAACCAGAGCATCATAGTCACGAGCCTCTGAGTTTCTTCCTTCAGCTTACTCTGCTACACTCTGTGTTAACTGTTTCAGACCTCCTCTCCAAACTTGCAAGTTCCTTTTGGGTTTTCCTTTTACTTTTTTAAAATAGGATTTCGTTAATACACTGGTGCTCAACTTTTTCTGTTACTAGAGATCACCCTATGTTCCCTTTCCTGAAAGCACTACATCTCAAAGATTCATTTTCTAAAAGGTGATGCTTATTATACTATGCAGACTTACTTCCCCGGTTTTTACTAAAGATACACGAGGCCAGCCCAAACCTCTGATTAACTTGAGGAAAGTTACATTACTTAATGTTACAGTTACATTACTTAAGGACATTAATTAATGCTGTTCCAACTCCAAAGAACTTAACATTTTAGTTTACATACCTACAGAAGAATAAATGTTGACTGGATTTATAGGTTATTGGTAGAGCACTTGCCATAGCATATGCAAGGCCTTAGGTTCAATCTTTATTTTTTTATTAGTACATGATTACATTCCTCATGGGGTATTAATGCATGTACATATTAAAATCTTAATTATTTTTTCATTCCTTTCCTGACTGTACTCTCCCCTATCTCTTCATCTCCTTTCCTTTAACAAAAGCTCTCCCTCCCTATTTTCTATTATCTTTTATTTTGTTCTTTGTTTATATTTGGGGTTTCTCATATGAGAGAAACCATGTGATATTTAAGCTTATAGTCTGATTTATTTCACTTACGGTCTCAGGGTGCATCCATTTTCCCATAAATGGTTCAAGTTTATCCTTCTTTGTAGTGAAGTAATTGTCTTTTCAAAGGTTTGTTGATAGTCTTTAATGATTTTACCACATGAATGACCTACATACATATCTAAAAGAATTATTGAGAGGCATAGTGGCAGTGCTTTGGCCTATAAGATTCTTTGGTATTTAATATATTCTTCATCATTAATAGATTTCTTTTAATATTCTAGCTTGAAATTCAGAATCATCCTTTTTTTGAATCACTCAGTTGGACTGACCTTGTACAAAAGAGGATTCCGCCACCCTTTAATCCTAATGTGGTAAGTGTATACCCAAATCTTCCTAAAAATAATGGACATAGAACTTTGGACTCATTATACTTTGGAAAATAGATCTCAAAATCTAACCTGAATGAAATGATATTGTTATGTATTTGTGAAATATGTCACTTGGTGAAATATATACTTCTGGATGATATAATAACTTCAAGATGACCGATAAGGTAATAGTTAGGTTAGGATGGTGAAAATATCTTCCAGCTCCGTAATTGTGAAATGTTTTCTTTGGAGCATGCATAAAAAAGGGATGAGCTCAGTAAGTAAAGATGCAGATAATCATTTTTATACATAAATAAGTAAACATTTAATGTAACATTTTTTTTCCTAGATTAATGTAAAACCAGATACAAGCAAACATTGCTAACATAAATGGTTACTTTTTTGGAAAATTATAAGATTACATTATAAAAATGTTTATGTTAGCTAGGCTTGTTTTAAAAAATTGTCTTGGAGATGTTTTACAGAATTACTGATACTAAAGGAACGTTTTTTTAGTTAGAGCAGGATGTGAAAATCACCTCAGAAAGTAAATGTCATTTACTCTACTCACGCTTTGTTAAAAAGTTTCTGTGCGCAGCTCATGTCTAATATTAATAGGTATGATATTTTATACCTACAAACGTAATAATATTTGTAAACTAATTTATTTTGTGTAGTCCAGAAGTATAGTTTCAGAAATGACTTACCTATTTAGGGACACTTTTATCTGAGTTTCTAGAATTTGTACTGGCTGACTGTATTTATAGAGGAGGAAACAAGCTAATATAGAGCTAAGGCAATTTATATAAACAGCCAGATTTCAGGAAGTCCTGTGTGTTAGCTTTCTCATCACTTGGACAAAATACCTGACACCTGCAACTTAGAGGAGAAGTTTATGTTGGCTCACAGTTTAGAGGATTTAGTCTGTAGCTGGTTGGCTTCAAGGCAGAGACAGCATGGCCAAGGGGTATGGTGGAGGAAACTGGGAACAAAGATACACCCTTTCGGTCATGCCTCCAGTGACCTACTGCAACCAGACCCCACCTTCTAACACATGAGATTTCTGGGGGCATTATATAGATCAGAACTATAACACCATGCTTCTGGAATTACATGTAAAAATTTTATGAGATGGAAATTTTACTTTTTGGCCATGCTGAGGAGTAAGCCCAGGGCTTTGTGCACTTTAGGCAGGCACTCTACCAACTGAACTACCCATCCATCCTGGATAACATTTTAATTAAATTTCTTTTTAATGCTAAACTGTTTAATACTATAATTTCTAGAATTCTTGTCCTCTGTAAGGGCGTTTCTTGGGTGGAAGGACCTAGCATTCTGGGTTTCCCTGTCTCCTGCTCAGTTTATAGATATACAAGGCTAATATCCTTGATTTACAATCTCTGCCTGGAATCCAGATCTGTTCACTTCAGTTAGACTCATGTCCTGAACATTTTAGGATTCCTTTCTCTGTAGGACAGAAATAACCTAAAATAAATAACCTGGAGATTCAAGGACCATCTTTACAAATGAATCACTTGAATTTGTATCACAGTTTTTATACGTAAACACAGTAAAAGAGGAAAATCCACTAGCTTATATCAGATTCAGAAAGAACCACTGCTTTGAGCCTCAGTATCCACCTTACTCTACTTCCTGTGTACCTGGTTCCCTTGGTTCTCCACAGCCAAGGATGCTCTAAATAAGTGTTTCACGACCTTCTCTGTAGCCCAGCAAGAGTTACCTTCACAGTTCTACTTACAAGCCCTCCCTTCCTCCATCAGAAGTCTCCACCCATCCAGAACTGAGACTGCACAGGCAGGCATTTATGGAAGCCCAGATGAAAAATGCTATTCTGAAAACCCTAGTCCTGTTTCTGAACATCAGCTTGGTGATGGATAGAGAAAAAGGAGATTAATGGCAGAATCTCAGGTTCAGATTAGCTTAGGTCATGCTACTATGATGCTAGCTGGCCTTTCTCACCATTTGTGTCTCTTCTCTACACCCAGCAGTAAGAACCTTACTTGTTAGAACAGATAACTTCACCTAAATAATAAAAATTAGGAAAGGCAGAAAAATGAAATAGGAAAACACCTAAACTTGCTAGGAAAAGAGTGTACAAAGTCACAAAGATTTTAATGAAGGAACTGAGTTAATGATAGAAAAGCTAAAGTGAATAATACTATGCCTTTGATGTTCTAGGCTGGACCAGATGATATCAGGAACTTTGACACAGTATTTACAGAGGAAACAGTTCCATATTCTGTATGTGTGTCTTCTGACTACTCTATCGTGAATGCTAGTGTACTGGAGGCAGATGATGCATTTGTTGGTTTCTCTTACGCACCTCCTTCAGAAGACTTATTTTCATGAACAGTTTGCAACTCAGAAACCATCAAGCAAATACAAGCCTCCAGATGGGACTAAAACTCCTGTTTGTGTGAATATATTCAAATATGTATAACAGTGCCTCATTTTTATATGTAATGTTCAAAACTATGAAAAATGTATTTTCTGCTGTATGCAAGGAAATAGGGCATTTCATGGAGCTGTGTTTTGAATTAAAATTTGTATTCTTGTTTACTAAGCTTATTTTTAACAAAATTTGAAAGCTGTTATTCTTAGCTTTAACCTATTTTTAAAAAACTTTTCTGCTGTTGACTGTTTCCTTCTTAAGTTTACACTAACATATTCAAGATAGACTTTTTCAACAGTCTGTTTCAGTTCACTTAACATACATTAATACCTTTGTAACTCTACTATGACTTGTGTTATTGTGTCAGAACTATGCAATTGGTACATAGTTGTTTAAGAAGAAGCTATCTTTCCATGGTAAATCACTGTTTGAAATAAAAGGTCTTGGTGTAGGATTAAAGTGCAAAAAGTATGTTAACATATTGGCTGCTAGTTAACACTGAATAACCATTCGTTTTGCAGATAAGTAACAAAAGGAAATCTTTTGCTTTTGAAATACAAGTTCAAATCTGTGATTTCCAGCCAAGTGTGGTGACACACACCTATAATTCCAGCCCTAGAGGCTGAGGCAGGAGGATAACCATGAATTCAAAGCCACTCTGGGCTACATAGTGAGTTCATGACCAGCTTGAACTATATAGTGAGACCCTGTCTCAAAAAATAAAAATAAAAAATAAAACATAAAATTGTGATTTTTTTTTCAGTCTAGAAAAAAAGGAAAAAGTTAATAGTTAGAAATTTAAGACTTCCCAAAGAGTTGAAGGGTAATAAAGTACGGCTGGATTTTTTTTTAAGGTGGGGCCAAAAATAATGTCTCTGTGTTATATATTTATATTACAAATATATCCTATTTATGTTCCTTTTGGTGTTTTGAATGTTTAATGCACTGTTAAGTAGGTCTAAATTTGATTTGTTTATGCAAATAGCTATTTCAAAACTAATTGGTTGGGAAAAATAAGTAGATCTCTCTAGAATATTTACCTAATTGAGAATGTAAAAGTAAAACAACAAATCTGGGTCAGTGTAGAACAGTTTCACTATAACAGAAGTTAAATATAATTTGTGCAGTTTCATAATCAGTATTTGGGGTTGAGGGTCTGGGGCTCAAACCCAGGGCCTTGCACATGCAAAGCGTGCATGCGCTCTACCACTAAATTATAACCCCAGTCCCTCAGTATTTTTGTGTGTCTTAGAAAAAGTATAGGAAACTGATCTTAGAAATTATAACATGCCAATTAACTTGCACCTTTTCAGATCATGTAGGAAATAGTAGTATAAAGGTTTGATAAGCCAGTTTAGATGCTCTAAGAACAAACTTCCCTTCTACGTATTTGCTTGAAAGAAGTCACCAAAGCATTTCTCACCAATACCCTTTGACTTAAAAATACTCCTCAGGATTGGGAAGGAAGGGGGTACTCTTGTTCAATTAATATTTACATCTAGTACACTGAATCTTCCTTTAGAGGTAAGACTTTAGTATCTACACTGTAAATACTTGATTTGGTAATAATGTAAGTTCTGCTTTTAATCAAAGCTCTTTGTTCATTATAAAACCAAGATAAAGATTGTAGCTTCTTGTATGAGTCTTTTTTTTTACTCACATACTCCTTAAACTGCCAGAAATTAAAGTGCAATATTGTTTTAAGAACAAATTTAAGTTAGAATTTTGATATTTCTTGGATCATAAATACAGATCTATATAGTATAATAAAATTAGCAAAAAAGATTAATGATCATCAAATTGCCTGTCATTTGAAATTAAAATTAGTAGTAGTTACAGTAGTCATTACAAAATAAATTACATGTTTAAGGGGAAAAGGCATGAGATTGTAACAAAATGTTTGGACCAATTGTTAGATTATCATAGGCTAACATGTATTATTTGGGAACAGAATTTCTTCCAAGTTTCAAATTTATCTCTTCTATCATAGCATAAGTCTTTCAGAAAACTGTATGGCCCTTGAATAGTTGACCTAATTCATGGTATTTACCAAAAATAAAGCTGTAAATGAAGACTTTTAATTACTCATACATGTGGTTTGGAAGTTAGTTCTGTTCTTGAAGTGGGATTCTTGCCACTTTAAAGGAAGTTGTTACTGACACTGGTTTTTACACATTATTCCATTCCCAGTGTGGGTAACAGTATGGTGGGGACCCTTTTTTCATAGGTGGAGCTTCTCATTATGTCCTTGCTAATTTTCTGGGTTCTCTTAAGAGCACTAATCCATTCACCTCCCAGAAGCTCTACCTTGCAGTACTATTGAGGATTAGATTGTGGCATGAATCATGTGAGGCACAAACTTTCAGAGCATAGGATTATGAAAACCTGAAGTGCACATAAGAGTTTCAGGTGGCTTGAGTATCTTGAAGTGATATGCCAATTTTGGTGTGTAAATGAGATTAACAGGGACATGGTAGGGAGTATTACGTAGCTTTATCAAATGTAAAAAGATTCTTGTATATAAAAATATTGGGGTTCATTGCCACTTTACTAAAATAATATTAAGAGAAATTGCTTGTAATTTTCATGATAGCATTTCAATTGGAGACTTATTTATGTAGCATTTTTGGTACCTTGTGAATACTATGTAATGATCCTTTTGTAATTCTTTAAACATAATCCTTACAAGCTAAAAAGACCCCTACACAAAAATATCTCTCACTTCATTACTTTGTATTCCTGTTTGTATGAAAGTAATGAAAAGAAAAATTATTAAACTTGCTTAGTGTATTTTTAAATAATTTACTCATTGAAACAATTTAAAGCAGTTGTACACAAAGAAAAAAGCCAGTAGAGAATTATAAATTGGGAATGATTTATAGTGATTAAGTGGCTAGAGTCCTACAAATGAAGAGCAATTTGTTTTTATATATTGGACTGAATATGATGGGTCACCATTGTTGAATATTAAGAGAATTGATGTATGAATATTAAGGAATAATACAAACACATATCATTCTTCAAACCTTGTTACTTGAAAAACCAGACACATCTTGATAATCTTGCATTCAAGTGCAGTTTGTAAATGTTTACTATAAATTTTTTGTGGAAATGTATCTCAGGTTCATCTTTATTGGATTTTTTTTCCCAGTTTTTTCTACAGAGTAGTTCATGTAGCTTTGTTGTGCTGAATTTTCTCTAATGAGTCAGAGGTAGTAAATACAAAAATTCCATTTGAAGGTCTGGGGATGTCGCTCAGTCCTAGAGCTCTTGCCTAGCATATGCGAGGCCCTGGATTCATTCACCAGCATTGAAAATCAGTGATACGTTGACCTTGAACACTAACAGCTACCTTTCCCCTCTAGAACTGGGGACTGAGCCCAAGGCCTCGCCAGGTCTGCCGGCCCAGTGCTGTCGCGGGGGTGCGGAGCGCCTGTCCCGGCGGCCCCTGCGCGCCAACGGCCGCGAGTGCGCGCATGCGCGCGGGTGACGGCCTGGCCCGGGCCCCGCGCCTCCTGCCGCGGGCGCTCGAGGCGACACGCGACCTGCCCGTCCCGGTGGGTGCCGGGCGGTGGGGAAGGTGGCCCCTGGTGGTGGGAGGGGTTGGGATCCGCGCGCGCGGCGCTGCGTTCGCTGTCACCCGCTTTGGTGGTGAGCTGTTCTCCTGCCTCGGTCTCCTCAGCAGTTCACTCCTGGACGCGGGCGCTGGGCCCCGGGAGAAGGCGAAGCAACTGCCGTAGGATTTCATCCCTCGCCCGGCGTCGTCCGTGGGCTCGTGTGCGTCTCTTGTTCGCTCGCAGGACCCCGCGGCCTGGGCTCGCGCGGGCTGCGCTCCGCCGCGCTCAGCTGCCGTCGCCCTCCGCTCGCGCCTGGCGGGCCGGTTCCGGAGCCGCTCGGAGTCGGGAGTCCGCGAGCGCACGCGGCCTTACCGGCCCCCCACCCTTCCCGGCTTGTGTTCACAGTACAGCAGCAAAATCCTTCTCAAACTTTAACAAGGGCTGGGGCTGGGGATGTAGCTCAGTGTGAAGGTTCAGTCGCAATAAAAAAACAAGAACAAAAAAACCCACCATTTGACGGTACCTCACTTACACTGTACAAATTAATCACCAAGTCTAACGTAGAATCTTTAAAATTCTAGAATTTATTTCTATTCCAGTGTGTCCCTAATGCTCTAGTTCTCCATCCATCTCTTAGGAATGTTGCAATAGTTTCATCCCATTTTCCACACTAGCCGCATGTGATCTCCAAAGTAAAACTCTGATCATAATAATTCTCTGTTTAGAACAGACAAAAAAAAAAAAAAAATACCAACGAACTTTGTAGGCCTCTTTTAGCCTATATAGTCATTACAGATTTCAAAAACTTTCATAACTGGCTTTACCCAACCATTTCATTGTTAATTACTTCTATTCAACCTCAGAAACCTACTGTTCTAGTGAAGTAGAGATCTAATGTCCCGAACACGACACATATTTAAAGAGTAATCCACAGAGGAATAAGCTCTGACTTTTCATTCCTGTTAATAGCAAAAAAGATAGATAGGAGGGTTCTAGATCTAGTAATGGGAGACTTACAGCGGGGGCTACTGGTATTTACCTTTTTCTCTGGAAAACTTCCCTTTAGAGATACTCATCTACCAGATGTCACCTAAATAGAATTCCTAGCTCATCTATGATCCCACTATCTTCAAAATATCCTAAAATAATGGAACATATGACCCAAACACAAATTTTACGGGAGATTTCACATATGGGGTTCCTTCCATGCGCCCCAGAATATTCCAACTTCTGTTATAGCACTTCAGTCATCACATAACTGTTTCCACGTAGTATCTTCCCTCACTGTACTCCATCCGAAGGATGGGAACATTTTACTCATCTCTGTATCCCTAGTGCCTAGGATAGTTTGGTTATCCAACACATAGTAGGTGCCAGATAAATAATTGATAAATGTATTAGTCATTTCTGACCTGTTAAAATTGGTAACTTGAAGGCAAGACCCAGTCTTGAATCATCATTTTCCTAATACCCAGTATAATTACTATATGGCACATACTGTTCGTTTCCAATGGGTGTTTTGTTGCCTTTAAATTTTTCATATTCCACTCAGCTTATAACTGTGGCTCAATGTTGGTCACTGACACAAGATTTAACTGAAAGAGGCCTCAACATGTAACACAACCCCTTCATTTCTTACAAATAAATACTGAGCCAAAAGAGATCCAGTGGTTTTTTCATAACGATCAAACTGGGTGGAATACCAGTTTCTCAGATTTCCCAAGTTAGTACTCATTCTCCAACATTTTGTTACTTAGATTGAATTTATGAAGCAACTTTTACTACTTTCCTGTTAAACTGCCTGCAAGGGAACTTTACCATCCAATATATTTCAACAAGCATTTTTTGGAGGACAGTACTTTGTAAAAACATTTGAGGTTCCTGTGTTTGTTGTTTTTGCTCTCTTGAACCTAGGAGCTTCTGCATGCTAGGCAAGCACGCTAGCATTGAGCTAGATCTCCAGCCCCCTTTCTTGCATTTTTTAAAAGAGAGGGTCTCACTGCGCAGACTGGCCTGGGACTTGAAATCCTCTTGCCTCTGTTCTCGGGGTAGATGATATAAGTACATGTGTACCACCCCTACCCAGCTGAGGCTCCTGTTCTTAAGTCTGTGATCTTGCAGAATATCTGCTAAGTGTTGAAAATGTTATTTGGGGGCTGGGAATGCGTGGCTCAAGTGCTAGACCACATGCTTAACGTGAGAGACCCGGATTCAATCCCCAGAAACCTCCCAAAAATATTATTTGGCTAAAGAAAACAACTGTCAATTTCAAGTTTACCAGGTTGGAAAGTTTTATTAGAGTTCTTCAAAAGTAAATTTTATTTTATTTTATTTTTAGAGTGTCTCATCCTTTCTGTGAGTCAGTACTTGTCATCTTCACCAGAAACTGCAATTTAATCAATTAGTAATAAAGAAGAATCATTAACTAGGAGAAAATGTCAAATTTAAAAATGAAAGAGGCAGCCCTCATCTATCTCGACAGAAATGGAGGTCTCCAAAAGTTTATAGACGATTGCAAATACTACAATGGTATGTTCAACGGAGATGGTTTTAGAAACTTTCAAAAAAATTTTCTACATGCAAGTATCCTGACTTCTACATTTATTTTCACAGATTCAAAACAAAGTTATGCTGTATATCGATTCAATATTTTAATAAATCCCTCTGATGTTCTTGAACTAGATGCTGAACTTGGAAATCACATTTTACATCATCCTTTAAAAGCTGTTCAAGTTTTTCAATCAGTAAGTTAAGGAAAGAAGTAATTTTACACCCGTAGAATTCTTGGTAACTTTGTTTATTTGTTTGAAATCACAGGTCTGTTTTATTGCTGTTAAGACTCTCTCGCTAATTGAACAATTACAGACTGAAACTCAAGTAAGTTTTAATTAATTTTAACAAAACAAACTTTCAAGTTGACTTGTAAATTAATATTTTCATATTCATTTTGTTTTTAAAAAAACTAGACTTTTCAAAGTTTAATGGAATAACTTTCATGTTTATTTTCTGTGTTATCACTTATAAGATTAAACTTTTTAGCCAAATGTGGTGGCACACACTAGTAATCCCAGCACTCTGGAGGCTGAGGCAGGAAGATCTTGAGTTAGAAGCCAACCAAGCCTACATAGCAAATTCAAGGCTGGCCTGGGCTATATAGTAAAATCCTGTCTCAATGAATAAATTAATTAATTAATGAATAAAAGAAAGAAGGAAAGATTAAACACTTTTATAATAAGAAATTTCAACATACCCAGAAGAGTAATACAATGCTATATATGTCAGTGTTAACAATATTTTGCCATATCTTCATTACCTACTTTTATCTGAAATATTTTAAAGCAAATCCTAGATGCTCTATTGTTTTACCCCTACCTATATTTTAATGTCTGCTTCTAAAAATTAAGGACTTTTTGTATAGAACCACAGTGTCATCATCACCCCCTATAAAAGTAACACTAATTTGTTGATATCATTTAACATTTAATCCATAATTAAATTTGCTTAATTGTCTTGAGAATGTCTTTCAACTGTCCTATTTAAGTCAGTATCAAAACAAGGTCTACACATTATAATTGGTTCTTATATCTGGATATGTGCCTTTCAAACTAGAGCTATTCCCTTTCCCTCTTTTATTTTATACATTGACTGAAGAAGCTAATTAATTGTCCTATAAAATTTTACATAATCTGTATTTGTCTGATTGCTTCTTTGTGGTGCTCTTTAATTTATTCCTTTATATGCCTTATCTCTAAATAAAAGGTGCCCCTAAAGACTTAGATTCAGATTTAATTCATTTTAACAAGAATACATGCATTCTGTTATTGCACAATATCAGTATGAGATAATGTTTTCCCACTTTTAGCAACTTCATAATTGATCAGTGGGTTCAGGTGAGGTCATTCTGATCCCTCCATTATGCAGCATCCTGATAACTTCCACCCATTTGCTTTATTTTGTTTTTTGTTTTTGTTTTTGTGTGTCTTTTTGAGACAGGGTCTCACTATGCAGTTCAGGCTGGCCTTGAGCTCACTTTGTAGCCCAGGCTAGTCTCCAACTCACAATGATCCTCCTGCCTCAGTCTCCCAAGTGCTGGGATTACAGGCATGCACCACCACGCCCAGCCCCCACCCAGTTACTTTAGAATGCCTAGAATCCTTCATTTCATCAACTCCCAGAGTTGAAAAATTGCAATTGTCCTAACTTTAGTATTTTTTCTGAATTTACTGACTGAAATGATTCTATAAAAGAAATTTTTTTATCAACTGTTTGATTACTCTGACATACAGTTTGCACAGGAATGGCAGGATAAATGATTATTTCCTTGTATAGTTTCAGAGAGTAATGAGTTGAAATCTAGCAACTTCTAACAATGATGAATTTTTTTGTTTTTACTTTTTTTTAAATGCATAAAGCTCATAAACTTTTCAATATGGCTGAGAGTTGTAATAATCTCTCATTTGTTTTTGATGCTTACGTCTTTCGTTTTGGGGAGTCTCTTCTAGTTCACTCCTGTATCCTTTTGACACATGCCATTAGATTTTTTGTTTGTTAGTTTGTTTTTGTGGTATAGGGGATTGAACCCAGGACTTTCACGATAATCTACATCCCCAGCACACTGTACCCCATTTTTATTTTTAATTTTGAGACAAGGTCTTGCCACATGACTAACTTGGCCCAGAGTGGAATTGAACTTGCAGTGCTTCTGCTTCAGCCTCCAGAATCCCGGGATTAAGCCAGTTAACTTCTAGCACAAGATGCACCAAGTCTGTATAGTATATTTTCTGTTCCAAACTGAGAATAAGCTATTTCCTTTAAAGATCCCTGGTTCTTTTTAGCAAAAAATGACATTTAAAGATCATAAATTGGACACTAAAAGTATTCTTTGCTATTGGGTTGAAATTGTTTTTAAAAAAATTTTTAGTGGTTATAGCCAGGAATTATATATCTTCAAGGAAAAATAATGGATTCCTCATAACATTTCCAATTAAAATGTTAGTTTATATGTTTTTATTTCTTTTCTTTTCTTTTTGGTCTTTTTTTTTTTTTTTTTTT
>NW_004955444.1:12355926-12377514 GCF_000276665.1 Chinchilla lanigera | reverse complement strand
TGCTGAGCTAAATCCCCAGCCCCTCTTTTTGGTCTTTTTGAGACAGGGTCTTGCTATGCAGTTCAGGCTGGCCCTGAGCTCACTTTATAGCCCAGGCTGGTCTCGAACTCACAATGATCCTCCTGCCTCAGCCTCCCAAGTGCTGGGATTACAGGCGTGCTCCACCACGCCTGGCAAGTTTTTATTTCTTTAATTTTAAATCTCTTTTCTCTCATGGTTAAAATTTGCTTCCTAACACTAACAAATTACTTACTTCATTTATTCTGCAGTGCACTTGAAGTCCAGTTGGATTTATACTTTTCACTAATACTATTTTTATGTTCTTATCAGATTAATATAGTGCTGAAATTAACACATTTACCTCCTCTGCCAAGTTACGCTCTTGATCTCTGTGAGTTTCCACTTGATTATACATCTCAGAGATTTTATATGATGGAAGGAATCGTGATTGCAATGACAACTATAACCAAGTACACACAAGGTGCAAGATTCCTTTGTTCAGATGAAGCATGCCCCCTTTCAAAAGGTAAACATTAAGGTATAAAATCAAACGATCAAGCAATTTGTCTAATTCCAAATGATATTTACAATTTAGTTACTAACCACAATGTAGTAAAAGAATAAATTTCATATCTTCAAGTGTTTATAATTTATTTTGCGTAATCTTGAAAAAATTCTTCCTCCCCTTTGTACCCACTAGCAATTTTAAATGCTCTTATACTGCAGAAGTTCCAGTTCTTTTGATACGTTGTTTTATGACAGCTTACTCATGCTGTTCCCTCTCCATTTAATGTGCTCTCCTCATACTTTGGCTTCACCAGTTCAGCCTTTCTGCAGGACATCTTTTCTGTTTATCACCCGTTATGGTTTGTGTCTAGATGTTCCCCTAAAGCCTCATGGGATCGATCATAGGTGGGGCTTTTCAGAGGTGGCTGGATCTAGAGAGTGTGACCCTGGGATTGATTTATGGTGCAATGCTGGGATGAAGGGTGCTAAGATTAAGAGTGTGAGTGCTACCCCCTAAGGGCAGGGAGCCTGGATAAAATACAAGGGACTGAAAGAAAGAGCTGTGATCTTGCCTATTGCTGCTCATTGATTTTTGTGTATGGCTTTGCTTCTGCCTGCCTGAACTGCTTCTCCTCTGCAATACACTTTGCCGTGCCACCCTGCCATGGAGCCAGCCAACAATAAACTGAAACCTCTGCAAACTTCGAGCCAAGCACACCTTTTCTCTTTCAACTTTGGGCATTGGGTATTTTGTCTCAGCAACAAGAAAAGTAACTAACTGAGCTGGATGCACCTCTTCTCTTCTCTCTGTACACTGTACAAATGAATTCCACATGTGGAGAGCATGCTTCTCATTGACACACATAGAAACTGTGTTTAAGCATCCAGTGTTTAATACACCAGTGCCTTAGCACAGTGCCTGGCAAGAAACAGCCACACAATAAATGTTGGTTGATTTTTCTGAAATCAACTAACAAGTGATTTCAGTGCAAAACTGAATCAATTATACTTGGAATTAGATTAATATTAAATGATTGAACATAGGTAAATTTGAAAGCAAATTTACCTTACCACTGCTTTCTTTCAGGATTTCAGTATATCAGAGTGCACATGCCTGGTGCTACAGAATCTGCAACAGTAAGAAATGACTTTTTGTGTAACCTGTGTTCATCTCCACTTCAAGAAGACAGAAAATTTAGAGTACTTGGTGGTAAAAATGCATTTATGCTTTTGGAATTATGATTTTTAAAATAGTATCCAATATTTTAATATAAAAATTAAATTGAATATATATTCTAATAATAAATGTTTTATTCTTTGCCTGAAGATAAACAGATAGTTGAAATAATTACCACAAAAGCACTTCATGCTTTTCAAGGATGTTCTAAAAACCAGCCCTTTAGGTTTCAGTCTTTTACAATCTTCCTAAGAGGTATGTAAATTCTGTTTAAACTCAAAATTGCTAAAAGTACAGAATTGACTTATTTATGCATATATGTTAAGAATGTGTTTCTATACCTTTAAAATGACGAGGCAGTTTATTCTTGAGTTTTTTTTAAAGTCATATTTAGTTAATGTATCAATTATTCATTCAGGCATACAATATTCATTTTTTAAAAATATTAGCCCTCACCTGCTATGTCCCAATAACTATGCTGATCCTCAGGTTCATAGCCATTTAAGGTAACAATCCCTCATTTTTTTGTATCCGTTTGTCATTGTTAAGACTGGGGTTATTGTTTTAGTATACAAACTTCACAAAACTAAAAACTTTGGTTTTTCCTTCATGCAATAAAAACTCGAATATTTTTAAATGAAGGAGCATTCACATTTGATTATCTATTGAGAACTACATGGCTAAGTACCTATGACTAGATAGTATGCCATGGAGGAGGAGGTCACTGAGTATCAGTCACTCAGAGAAGAAGTAAATCTTCACCGAGAAGCCAGGACTATGAGAATGACGATGGGGCTGAAACTTTTTCTTTTGACTGAAACTGGAGAAATTAAAACTGTTCAGAAAGAGAGCTCTTTGATGCAAACCATGTAGAGGAAACAGAGGAATTAGGAACGTGTACACTTAAAAAGGAACTCTTTTCCCCATGATCTAACAAGGATGAAGCATATAAACCGAGATGATAGGAAGTACTTTTTACATCACAATTATTTTTATTGAGTTTATTGGTACAATTTAGATGTACATAATGATCACATTCCTCATAGGGAACTTGTACCTGTACATGATATATCTTAGTTCCTCTTAGTCCCCATTCCTCTTCCTTCCCTTCATCCCCTTTTCCCCTCCTTATTTACAAATCTTTGTTTCCATTTTATCCTTCTGTTGTCATTTTTTCTTTTTTCTCCCTTCCACCCCATCCCCTGTTCCCCCTTTCTTTTGAACAATTTCTTATTTCATTATATTTATTATACTTATTGGTTCTTATATACACTTTCTCATTCCAGAGAGTTAATGCGATATTTACACATATGTGTCAAATTTATTTCACTTAAGAGTATGGTCTCAAGGTCCATCCATTTATCTAGAAATGTCTCAAGTTTATCCTTCTTTATGGCTAAGTAGTACTTCATTGTATTTTTAAAAACATCTTTTTTATCCATTCATCAGTTGATGGGCACTTGGGTTGTTTCCAAGATTTAGCTATTCCAAACTGTGCTGCTATAAACATGGGTGCACATATATCACTGTGATATAATGCTCTTTTTTTGTCTTTTTGAGACAGCGTCTTGCTATGCAGTTCAGGCTGGCCTTGAGCTCACTTTGTAGCCTATGCTTGTCTCGAACTCACAGTGATCCTCCTGCCTCAGCCTTGTGAGGGCTGGAATTGCAAGCATGCACCACCATGCCCAGCTGATACAATGCTTTTAATTATTTTGGGAAGATACCAAGAATGGGAATAGCTGAGTCAAATGGGACCTCTAGTCCTAGTTTTTTGAGGAATCTCCACACTGATTTCCACAGTGGTTGCACCAGTCTACACTCCCACCAACAGTGGAAAAGTGCTCCTTTTCCTCCAAAGCCCCACCAGCATTTATTATTGCTTGATTTCTTGATAATAGCCATTCTTTCTGAAGTGATATGGAATCCCAATGTTGTTTTAATTTGCATCTCTTAAATGAACAGTAATGTTGAATATTTTTTCAATATTTGTTGTTCGTACTTCTGAGAAGTATCTGTTCATTTCTGATGCCCATTTTTGGTTTGGGTCTTTAAATTTGGGGGTCTGATTTTTTTCAGTTCTTTATATCTTCTAAATATTAGCCCCTTCTCTTAAGAGCAACTGACTAAGATTTTTTCCACTCTATGGATTGTCTTTTCACTCTGTTGGTGATTTCTTTTGCTGTGCAAAACTTTTTAATAAGATGAGATTCCAGTTGTTGATTCTTTGCAGTATTTCCTGTACCATTGGAGTTCCGTTCATGAGCCAACATAGTCAAAATGGCCATACTTCCAAAATTGTTGTACAGATTTAATGCAATACTAATCAAAATACCATAGCATATCTTATAGAACTAAAGAAAACATTCCTAAAATTCATTTGAAACCAGAAGAGATCTAGAATAGCAAAAACAATTCTAGGCAACAAAGGCAAGGAAGGGGGCATCACAATTCCTGCCTTGAAATTGTACTAGAGAGCTACTGGGATTAAAACAGCATGGTACTGGCAAAAAAACCAGACCTGAGTATCAGTGGAACAGATTAGAAGATGCAGACACAACTCCAAACACACTCAGCCACCTAATCTTTGACAAAGGGGCCAAACACTGAAAGAAAGATAGCTTCTTTAATAAGTGGTGCTGGAAAAGCTGACTTTCCACATGCTGAAGACTAAAACTAGACCCATGTCTATCATTGTGCACTAAACCAAAATAAAAATGGATCAAACATTTAAATATTAAAACAAAAATACTAGGTCTTCTGGAAGAGAGAATAGGTGCAACCCTTGAAGACATAGGTGTATACAGCAATTATTATGTGCCAAGCATTCTTACATTACTGTTTCCACTTTATGATGTGGAACCTAAAGCATAGATAGGTTAACAATTTGCCTAAAGTCACATAGCTCATAAACTGTGTAGCCAAGATGCACACTGAGGCAATCAGCCTTAAAGTCTGTGGTTTTAACTATATCATTATATACTATATGTAGTTACATACATATAAAATGTGCATTGCAATATAAAAATGTAAGTTGCCATCTGATTTGCATTTTTGTAGAAAACATTTTCTGTAAAGAAACTTCCCAAATAATTTTTTTAAATTAAACAAGTAAAAGCAGGCCTTTTTTTTTGGTACCAGGAATCAAACTCAGGACCTTGCACTTGTCAGGCAGGTGCTGTGCCGCTGAGTTATAGCCCCAGCCCTAAGCAGCCTTTTGAGTTGACATTAGAAGAGACACACAGACCGTCCAGTCTCCTTTCCTTCCTTTTGATCTTTCTGTAACCTGAGGACACATCCACCAAACTCTAAGAGTTCATGAAATATTTAAAAACTATTTACTAGTTGGGCGTAGTAGTCCATGCTTGTAATCCCAGCATTTGGAAGGCTGAGGTAGGAGGATTGCCACAAGTTCAAGGCCAGTATGGACTACACAGTGAGTTCAAGGCCAGCCTGAACTCCATAGAGGACCTTGTCTCAATATCCTGCCTATATCTTGTGCTCTGAATAACTAGTACAAAGACAACAATGTGTGATGTTTTAATTATTGTAACTCTCCTAACCTGTTTTGAAATTGTTTTATTGTTATTTTTTCTCTTTAAAATAAAAAAGAAGGTAGCACAACAAAAGAAAACCCTCCCCAAAACTATTTACTTATAGATATAATAGTCTTTGCTTTTATTTTCATCTTGTAATTCATTCTTTATTCTTTAGTTATTTTTAGGGTTTTTATTTGGTTGGTTGTTTGGGGGATTTTAGTGTTTGTGATTTTTTTTGCTATTGTTTGTTTTGTTGTGGGTGGTAGTACTGAGAATTGAACCCAGCGAGCACTGAGCTATACTCAGCCCTTTTTATTTTTTAAGTTTGAGACAGGGTCTCACTAAATTGTCCAGACTCTCCTTGAATTTGTGATCCTCCAGCTTCATCTCCCAGGTAGCTGGCCTTAGAGGATTTCCCGTTAGTGTTTGTTTTTACTTTCTCAACTTTTTGAGCCTGATTCTTCCCTATCAGTTTACAGGTATACCAGTGTGCTCTTTAGTATTAAGAAGGAATAGAGGAAAAGATCACTGATCTTCTGCACAGAGAGAACTTTATACTTGCAAACCTCTTGTAAACCTTTCTTTCATGATTTTGCAAGGAAACAACTTCCAATGGTGCAACAGAGGATCAAAGCTTTTAGTGTGTTTTTCAAATTGAACTTATACAAAAGCTTTACCCATTCTGTATGTGTAACTGAAGAACCTAACCCTGTGTAGAAGGATAGACTTTAGAAGCAAGCTGAAATAGAATGAGTTTCAGTTCTGCCATTAACTAGATATGTAGCCTTGTGTAATTTACTTACCTTTTCAGCTTCCTTTATGAACAAAGTGGAAATAATATCTACTTTAAAGTTTAAAGTGGTATAATATACATACATATATCTTACAAATATTATAGGCAACGAATGGTACTTTCTAAAATTATTTTCTTTCCAAATAATAGTATTGCATATAAGGTCATTTTATTAACATTCCTTGCCATTTAATAGAAAGATGTTTCATTTATACAGAATAAATTTTTACTCTTGACTGTAGTATAGAAGAGTACTATCACATGCTTCTTGGGTAATTCCTGTTACACACAAGTATAAAATAAATCAGGAAACTGCCTCAGTTTACATTATTGACATTATATATGGATATTATACTAAACAAAATTAACTACTTTATTACTTACCCCACCACTAAATTACTGGTTCTAGATGTTTGAAACATATGATTATGTACTATTTTCTTCTGTTTTTAAAATTTTAGATGAATTAGTAAACAAAATAAATATAGGAAATGAGTATAAAATTATTGGAATTCCAGCCTGTGTCAAAAGCTCACAAACTGCTCTCTGCATAGAAGCAAACAGCATCATTTTTTGCAATCCAAAAGGTAAGGAAAATCATATATTAACAAACATTTAAATTTCAATGAATCCATTCAGCAAATAAGTATTATTTGTCTTTGTGCCAGCCACTCTTCTGAGCACTAGGGATACAGGACAGCCAGGTTCCTGCTCTTAAGTCATGTAGTAGATGGTCAATAAAAAGTAGAAACAATCCATACTATCATTTCTGACAGTAAATGTCATGAAGAAAATGAAATGTGGATAATGTTGTACAACTTTGATGCCTAACAGGAGGATTTTATTGTCTTCAACACAGAACTTGTGGATAGGAAGGAGGAGAACAAAGACATCTTTGTCAAGCTATGACAGTTTTGTATCTTGGTGGCCCTAACAGAATGTTATGGGAACATAACATTTTACATTAAATTTTACTTATAGGGACAAAATTTACTGCTTTTATCTGTATTAGAACAAAGAACAACAGCTATAGGGAGGGGGAAGTTTGGGAAACTTGACATTTTCTTTTTAAATCCTGCTTCACAGGTATGTGCCCCTGAGCCTGGCTCTTTTTTTTTTTTTTAAGTGAACAAAAATGTTGAATAAACTAAGCACTAATGGACTGTAGATAATTTAGTGATCTTTTTCTATTTTCCAGTGTTAAGTATTTCAAGATTTACTAATCTGGTAGCAGAACATAATTTAGATGTAAGTAGAGAGATATGCTTTCTTATGTTGCCCTCCAGATTAAAGCAGATTTAACCATTCGTGTGTGGCAAGAGTCAGACTAAGGCAGGCCTCTCTCAGGCCATGAGCATGAGTGAGTAGAGGAAATCATGATGCAGTCTATGACCACGGGCCAAGTGGAAGGAGGAAAGAACTGCAGTATGCATGCACAGCCATTGCCCCACACTGACTATTGAATAAATTACTTGTGGTGTTAGTCAGCTTTTCATCTCTGAGACCAAGCACCTAAGAAGAACAACTGATAAGAGGAAAGAGTCACAGTTGCAGAGGTTTCAGCCCATGGTTAACCAGTTCCATTGCTTTCAGGTCTGTAATGAGACCGAAACAGCATGCAAAAGGGTGTGGCAAATGATAGCTACTCACCTGGTGGAGCTGGGAAGCAGAGAAAAAGGGGAAAAAACAGAGAAGAAGGGGTTTTAGACAAGATATACCCTTCAAAATCATGCTCCTGGTGATCCACTAATTCCAACTGGGCCCTACCTCCTAATTGGCCATTTAGCTACCAACTCATCAGTGGGTTAACCCACTGATGAGGTGAGCACTTTCGTGATCCAGTCACCTTTCTAGGCCCCACCTGAGAACATTGCTGCATTAAGGATAAGCCCTTAATGCAAGCGTTTGGGGGGAACACTTCATATTTAAGCCAGAACACTTGTACTTTTCAGGAATTGGAGAAAATGAGGAATAGAGAAGAACTAGGTTGTTACAGTATAGTATAGTACAGTGATTTCAGAATGCAAAATACAAATGATTCCTTTAAGCTACAACATTCCAATACTTCACATTAGTTCTTTAAGGTAATATTATTTCAAACATAGAAATATAGGAGCAAATACAGTAAGCAGCCGAAGAGCACCATGATCTGCCTTGCTTATATATGTCTTAAAAGGAGATTTGCCTTCAACTCATAACCAATTTATGTGGGCTCATTAAGTGACTATTTCCTCTTATTACATTCTCTGAGATAGAAATAACAGATAAGCATGACCTCCAATCATAATTTAATTTTACAAAATTTGAATAGTCCATCACTAGAAGAACTATGATATTTTGGATAAGTGGAATCATATACCTATAATACTATTTTTCTTACTTTCAGTTTCTTCAGGCATTAGTGATAACTTCAATTGTCTCCTCTCCTTGACTTCTGGTTCATGCTGGAAATTTACAGCAATACTTGCCAATATCTTTGCATCACAAATTGTTCCTCCTGGGACTTACAATTTGCTCAAGTTGTGCCTGTTGATGAGTCTAGTACAGACAAGTGATTGTAAGAAGGAACTAGAAAATTGTCTGGATATTTTAATTATAACAAGTGATACTCTACTTGTAGACAGGTAAAATATATGCCATGATTTTTTCAAAGCGTAAGTTGGTTGCAGAATTGCATAAGTACTTCCCATTAGTATTATTACAATGTGAAATTTTAATCTGAGAACTGTAAGTATTTAAATCAATTTTCATCAATGAAGTTGAAAAGTTTTTAATCATGGCTTGAGAACTGGGATATTTCTTTCCACATTTTGAGAATCTAACCACTCAAAATTTCAACCTATTCCACCACTCAGACCTTTACAAATACAGTAAATGCATCTTCTTTAGGCTCCTTCCAAATCCACTCCTTAGACAAGTGTTCTGCTTTTGTACCTTGTTTTCATATTTAAATAAACTTCCCCCAAGAGCCAACAAGCCATTTTCTTCTTTTCCTTATACATATCATTCAGTAATAATTTTCACTACCCCCAAACAAGACTATAAAAAGTGTAAAAGTCACTGGGACTCTTTTGGGGGGAGTATCTACTTAGCATTTAGAGACTCCCTTCTAGCAAGTACACTTTTTAAAAAGTTACTTAAATGTTCATAAATGTAGGAATAAACTCTGTTAATATCTTGTATGTCATTCTAAAGCAAATGAATTTATGGAAAGAATTTGAAATTTTTGAAACTTCAAATTAACCTGCACATGGTGGTACACATAATCCCAGGTGAGGCAAGAAGATAGCAAATTCGAAGTCAACCAGGGCAACGTAGGGAGACCCTGTCTCAAAAGATAAAAAATATTCTGTAATCCCATCACTTGGGAGGCTGATGGGAGGATTGCCATGAGTTTGAGGCCAGCCTAGACTAAACACTGAGTCCAAGGCCAACCTGAACTATACGGAGAGACCCTGTCTCAAAAAACATAATAAGATTGAAAAAGATGGGAATGTAGCTGAGTAGTTCCTGGATTCAGCCTACACACACACACAGAGAGAGAGAAAGAGAGAGACAAAAAGAGGGACAGAGAACCGAAAAACTAAAAACTAAACACTTCAAGTTAGATTAACATAATTGAATAACGTTTTATTAAAATTAAATAATCACTAGCTCAGGAGGTCAAGACCAATGTGACCCACATAGTGAGAACCTATCTATAATTGTTCTAATTAAAATTTTAAAATATCTATAAATGTATACCATCTCCATTTTCTAACTTCAGTAGTTTGGGATTGCTCAGCATTAAAATTTGTTTAAAAGCTCCTCAGTGATTTTAACGCAGTCTAAGGCTGAAAACCACTGTTTTATAGGCTTGAAAAGTTTCTTTGTAATTTCAGTCCCTCATATATCTTTCTTTATTAGTGTATGTTTGTGACATACAATATTATATTCATCATGGAGAATTGATCATATAGAGATCATATTTTAATCCTTTTTTCCTCATTTCATGTACCTTTAAGCTCCCATTTGAAGACTTTTTATAGTGTCTGATTATCCCCATCTGAGTACTACTCAGCCTCTTTTGCACTGCAAGTCTGTGCTGCTCCTCAGTTGACTGCATCAGCAACAGATCTCTGTGGCAACCATTTTAGAGCTAAGCTGAAATAATTATGTTCCTTTCTCAGAATTTGAAGTGAAGAGAATGAGGCAATTAGCAAAGTTAGAAACTAAGAGGGTATATCTAGAGTTGCTATGATACAAAAGCAGCAGAAATAGTCATGATGGGACATTAGCAAGCCTAATGTAAAATTTTGAATATGCAAAAGAAAGCAATCCCTAAAAAAAGAATAACCCAGAAGCTTTCTCTGACTTCTTTCCAGGAAGAAATAATATTCCCCTATGAGTATTCTCGATACATTACTTTAGTACCTATTACATTGTGTATTAGTTTTTTATGTTTGTCTTCCTAGGCTATGAACTGTCTAAGTTAAGAACCAAGGTTACGGATGTTTTTAACCTAGTACATATATTATGGGTGCTCAGCAGACGCTGAATCAAATTTAATTGTGTAACTGTTAACATATATGACTTCTAAATGTCAAATATTAAATAGTAATAATGACTGATTTATTTTTCCTTTAGACTTTTGAATTTTAGCATAAACCTTGTTCCCCGTGGTATACATCATCCAGTCTCTGCTGAAATTTTTCCTACTCTATCCAGAAATAAATATGGAACTGGAGCAGTTAGCATTCAAGCTGGCAGTGCTTTGCTAGCTAAAGGTGGTGTCTGCTTTATAGGAGACTTATGCTCACATAAAAAAGATAAACTTGAACAACTTCAATCAGGTAAACAATATTTTTAAATTAATTGTTACCTATTTAACTTAGGCTTATTAGTGCCAAGGAATTACTTAACAGTAAAGATAATAGTGCACATGTTTTAGGAGTTGAGAAACTATATTAAATGTCATTTCTCATTTTAGTTTCATAAGAAAAAACAAGAACTTAACATATAAATGCATTGTTTTAGCCTTTGCTTTAAGTTGTACTTACACATGACTTTACACTGGGCCAGATTTATTTCTTCTTCATAATGCACTAGCTAAGACTTTCAGTTCAATGTTGAAAAGTGCTGGTGAGAAGTTATATTCTAGCCTGGCTCCTGATCTTAGTGGGAAAACTTCAAGGTTCTCACCATTAAGTATGATGTTAACTGTATGCTTTTTGTAGATATTTTGGAACATTTTTTAGGAAGTTCTGTATTCATATTTGCTGAAAGATTTTTATTGTGAATGGGTGTTGGATTTTGTCAAATGCAGTTTTTTGCAACTATTAATATGATCATGTGACATTTCTCTTTTAATTTATTGATATGATAGCTTATATTAAATAACTTTGAGTGTTGAGCCAGCTCTGCATACATAATGGATAAATTTCATTTGGTTGTGGTGTATGAATATTTTTATACATCGTTGGATTTGATTTATTATTCTGTTGAGGACTTTTACATTTATGTTCATGAGAGATACTGATCTGTAGTTTTTTTATGTCTTTGTCTAGTTTTGGTAATAAGGTAATGGTGGTTAAGTCAAATTTATGACTAACAAGGTTGTGGACAGCTGTGAACTGGCCAAATAGCAATCAGGGCTTTGCCTCTTGGCACCAGAATAAATATACAAGAATTCTCAGGGCACATAGTATATTGATTCACCTAACAGGAGCAAACATACACTAATGTGGTCAATTGATTATCTTATTTTATTTTATTTTATTTTATTTATTTTTTGGCAGTGTCAGGGATCTAACCCAAGGCCTTGAGCATGCAAGGCAAGTACTCTGCTACTGAGTTACATACCCAGCCCTGGTTGGGTGACTTTTTACCATACTACCAAAGAAAAATGATAGTGGAACGTCTTTGTACAGTCGGACCTCAGTTCATGAGTTTAATTCTTTCCACAGTCCTGGGCACAAACCAGATTGAATGCAAACTGAATCAAATGCAGTGATTAGGTTCAGTGTTGACCTTATGAGGAAATTTGGTTTGGTTCTCATCCAATTCAGTTTGGAACCAGAATCATGGAAACATTTAAGTTCATGAACCAAGGTACCACTGTAGGTCAGAAAAATTAATCTCAGCTCAAACTCACAGTTATGTACAGTAATGAATTTGAGATGGATCATAAAGCTAAATGTGAAAAACTAAAACTATAAATCTGCTAGAAGAAAACATAGACTATCTTCATGACAAAATGTAGGAAATATTTTTTAGACAGGACTCAGCACTAAACATTAAAGAAAATAAGAAGTTGGGCTTCCCCAAAACTAGAGAGTTGCATACATTAAAAGTCCTCATTACAAATATGAATGGTGGCTAGAAATACGATGGTAGAGCAGTAAGTGCCAGCACCTTGGCTTCTCCAGGACAAAGTGTCTGGAGGACAGTGGCTGGGATTGGAACCAAAGTGAGAGAAGTATACTTGGGAACCACAAAGGCACTGACAGAGGAGAAGAAAATAGTATTAAGTGATACAAAAGAGGTGGTCCATGGTGCAGAGCAGAAACCACGGCACTGCCTATAGCAGCTCGTTACCTACCAGTTGGGAGGCAAAGTGAAATTAGTAATGTCTCTTCTCACAGAGAACTGTTTCAAGAGCAGGAGAATCTTACAAAGTTAGTGACAGTAGGAAGAATAGGAAACACTGGCCCAGAGTCAATAGTTGGTGAGTGACTAGGGTACAAGTACCTGATGACATAGTCATGAGGAGCAGGGTCTGGTGGGAACACCATTGTGGGGAAAGGTTGGGTGTTTGAACCACAGTCTCAGAACAGCCCCTTGGCTGCTTCACACTGCCATGTTACCAGAGGGGATGAGGGACAGACAGTCATGAGAGACTGCTGGCAGTCGGAGAGCAGGCTGAGGGAAGGCCAGGGAGAAGCAGGGACTGGTGATCACAGGTTTTGTTCCTGGAGTCAGACACCAGTTTCAGCCTGAGTTAGACAGTATTGGAGGCTCACACTGGAACCATGTTCCCACTGCTAAAGGGAGACCCCGAAAAAGAGTCTTGTGTTACGTTATTTCTCAGCTGGACATGATAGATACCACTATAATGGATTAGCCTGTTACTGTCGTAGTTGAATTGATTGCATAGGAATAATCCTGACTCATTGCATAATTTAGTGCTAGGGAACTTGTCTGCTGAATCCATTATCACACCCAGGGAGAAGTACAGCAAGAGTTCCTAACCCAAGAACTCAGACTGGCTTAAACTCTGCAAGAATGGCTGCAACCTGGCAGAAGGAAGTCCTAATTCTGAGTTAACTTCAGTATTGTGGTGGAGGGATCAGAGGAGCAATTGGGGTGTGAGCGCTCAGACTCTCTAGCAAAGAAGCTACTCATGAATCACATATATCATGTCTTACTGGGATATCTAATTTGTGTTCCCATCGGACACTTATTTGTTTAAGTTTTTGTATGCTTCTTGCATTATTTAGCAAGGTGAGGTTATGTTACGGTCTTTTATGGTTTCATGTATATATTAGCTTGTTACTGTTGTATATTTGCTCTTTCATTGGCTCTAATTTAATAGGTATCTGGGTTCTCTTCCTCATCTAAGCTCTTTATTCAGTTTCTCCACCTCAAACCTCTAAGAGAATATTATTAACATATATCTTTATTCTTTTTCCAAGCACATAAACTCCCCTCAGGTTTTAAATTCACCATAGTTAGCCCCCTCACAGTCACTGCGACCTTCACTAGTATAATTCCTCGATCTTCCCCATCTAAGCTTTAGACTCTTCTATGTCTTACCTACCTTATTGTCTGCCCTATAAGCAAGTTCCTTAACCATGTAGCTTTCCTTAATCACAAAGTGAACCTCCTTTCTCCCATATCTTGCCCTTGCCCCCCAAAACTATCCTCTGAAAATTCTCAATACTAAACCTTAATTCAACTAAAAATACTCCAATAAAGTAAGACCCACATCAACTTTTTCTTATAATCTATCACTTGAGTCCCCTTCAAATCTCCCCCTTAGTACCTAACACTACTCTCCAAACAGCCCCCATTCTCCCCAGCCCATCTCACCTTTCTCACTGCAGAACAATCACAAATAACAAACATAGTGTGCTATAGAGAGTAGACAAAGAGGGATAGAATAACTGCAAGAACCGTCATGCAGAAGTAAGATTAAACCTGTGGATCCTGTTATAAATAGAAGAAATTCTTTCAGCAAGACATAGGGACAGATTCAAAGTCACTTAAACTAAACAACAGGAGTAAATGCTAGCACTGGACATACAAAGCTAAAAATTATCCACAGGGAGGCAACATTCTACTAAAAAGCTCCATATAAGCCACAAACTCTTCTCACTTCTCTAGTCCCCAACCTGCAGTACCCCAAAAAAAGACAGGAGAAAAAAGAGGGGGCTACATATAATTAAAAGATAGAAAAATGATAGATGATAGATGGATAGATAGATATATAGTTAGATACAAGTAGGATACTTTATACAGATATAAGTAGCATACTTTACAAATCTAGAGAAAACAATACTAAAATGCATATGAAATCAATAAGAGACCTAGAGTAGCAAAAGCAATTTTGGGCAACAAGAGCAAAGCAGGATGCATTATTATACCTGATTTCAAGCTATACTACAAAGCAGTAGTGACAAAAATGGCACAGGACTGGTACAAAAACAGACACATGGAGCAATGGAACAGAATTGAGGATACAGAAACCTCTTCAGACATAGTTAACAATTTAGTCTTTGACAAAGGGTGCAAAAGCATATGTTGGAGGAAAGATAGCCTACTGAACAAGTAGTTGGGAAAACTAGTTATCTGCTTGCAGAAGAATGAAACTGGCCCCTTATCACTCACTGTATACTAAATTTAAATCAAAATAGATCAAAATCTAAACATTAAAATGGAAATACTGAACCTTCTGCAAGACAAAAGAGATAAAACACTTGAAGACATAGATGTAGGAAAGGATTTTCTAAATAGAACCTCAGTTGTGCAAGAAATAGCAGGAAGAATCAACAAACAGCATTACATCAGACTAAAAAGCAAAAGAATCAATCAGTATAGTTAAGAGACAACCTACAGAATGGAAAAAAAAATTTGCCAGCTGCTCCTCAGACAGAGAACTAATATCTAGAATATACAAAAAACTGAAAAAACTAAACCATCTAAAATTAAAGATCATGAAATGGGAAAGAGAAATGAACAGACACTTCACAGAGAAAGAAATACAAATGGCCAACAAATATATGAAAAAATGTTCAGCCTCTCCAGCTATTAAAAAGATGCAGATTAAAACAATGCAAAGTCCCGTAAACTTTTGTCACTTTGTATATCTTGTATTAAATGTGTTTCTCTAGTAAAAAAAAAAAAAAAAAAAAAAAAAAGACAATGTGAAGATTCCATCTTACTCTGGAAAGAATGGCAGTCATTGGGAAATTAAACAATAATAAATGCTGGTATGGCTTCTCCATTGTTGGTGGAGATGCAAAGTAGTACAACCATTATGGAAATCAGTATGGAGGTTTCTTAAAGAACTGAAATGAGAAATTCCATATGACTCAGCTAACCCCCTCCTAGGTATCATCTCCAAAGAGCTGAAGTCATCAAAGTACAGTTATACATGCCTACCAATGTTTATAGCAGTGCAATTCATAATAGCTAAATATTGGAAGTAGCCTGTGTACCTACCAATAGACAATTGGACAAAGAAAATGTGATATCTATATGTAATAGAAAACTACTTAGCTATCAAGAATGACACATTTGAGATATTTGAAGGAATATGGATGCACCTGGAAAATATTGAGTGAAATAAATCAGACACACAAGCTTAAATTCCATATGGTATTTCTCATTTGAGTGAGGCCAAGTACAAACAAAAAAATGATATAAAATGAATAGAAAGGGACAAGGGGACAGATCTCTTGCAATAGGGAAGTGGTCCAAGGGAACAAGGGTGAAAGGTGAGGAGGAGGGGAAAGAGAAATAAGAATAAAGATGTGCTATATACAGGAGCCTAATAACCCCAATTAATATAAACACTATATGACAAAGCATGAGCTTAGAAAAATAATATCGACAAGTATGAAAAAAGAGATGGGGAAAACAGTGGGGAGGAGGCAGGGGAGGGAAGGGAAGGGGATTAAAAAGGAAACATGCTGTAATATGTACATGTAACCACTCCCCAAAATGATTATAAACTGCATAAATTGCAAACATATGCTAAAAAAAGGAATTGAAAAAATATGACTAGTACTCCGGGAGGTGGCACACACCTGTAATTCCAGCACTCCGGGAGGCTCAGGCAGGAGAGTTGCAAGTTTGAACTCACCCTGGGCAACTTAGTAAGACTCTGCCTCAAAATGAAAAATAGAAAAAGGGCTGGAGATGTAGCTCAAAACAAAAGCCCTGGGTCCAAATCTCTAGTGCCACAGAAAAAGAAAAGAAATAGGAAATATTAGAAAAAAGAAAAGTGGGTAGCTAGGCAAAGAAAAGAATGACAATAATTACATTTTTACCTAGGATATATAACCAGAATATAAGTCAGAAACTTAAAATACAACCTTTGGGCTCAGTGGTAGAGTATAGGCCCAGCATCTGTGTGTACCTGGGACTAAAGCACCAAACCAAAACAAAAGCATTTTTAAAAAATGGACAGAAAACTTTGTTAATGCTTGAGGCTAGATGTCCCCTCAACCCTCAAGCAGTCATGGGTGGGCTTTTTCAAAGACTCTGAATCTAGAGCGTGTAGTTAATTCATGGTGCAATGCTAGGATTAATGGTGTTAGGATTAAAGGTTGGTGATTAGTAAATCAGTCCACTGTTTGGCTTGGCACTGCCCTAATCCCAGTAACCTGGATGCAGTATAAGGGGCAGAAAGAGGATTGGCTTGTTCCTTGCTTGCTTTGCTACCTTCAGCTCGCCATGAACTGTTTCTCTTCCGTGATGCCCATGTGCCAAGCCACGCTGCCTTGGAGTCAGCTGTTGGGCTGAAACCTCTACAAACTGTGGACTAAATGAACCTTTCCTCGTTTAACTTTATATGTCCAGTATTTTGTCTCAGCAATGAGAAAAGTAAGACAGAATGCAATAGTAACTTCACAAAGGAGAATATTAAAAATGACCATAAAGCACATGAAAGAGGACTGAACATCATGAGTCCTCAGGAAAATTAAAAGAAAAACCACAATGAGACACCAAAACTCAATGATTCAGGGTATGGAACAAGTACTTCCCTTCAGAGAAGCCTGGACTGTGGTTAAAAACTCTGCTATTACCATCTCCAACTTTTTAATAACTTTATCTGTGAACTTGTATTTTGCATAGAAATTCAATGAGAATGGAGTTTAAACACAAGCACAGGAAAATGCATCTCTCTATGTGTAGACAGTACCTTGCTGTCCTATTACAGCATTATCTTCTACAGCTTCCGTAACACACCTATTTTGGGTTTGATTTTCACTGAACTTCCACACACTACAGGTACACTGCAATTAGTGCTCATATTTTGTATCAACACATCTTCAGCTGAGAAGGTTCAGTAACAGACTCAAAAAACCATACTTTCTGTTTGAACCAGACTTGCCTTCTGTGGCTACAGATTTACCTCTTCTGAACATTTGCTATAAATGTAATTACATAACATATAGTCTCCTGTGACTGGATTCTTTTATTTAACATAATGTTTTTGAGTTTCATCCATGTTATAGCACATATCAATACTTCATTCCTTTTTATTGTGATAAAATACACATAAGACTTGTTATTTTAACAATTTAAAAGTACACAATACAGTGGCACTAAGTGCATTCACAGTATTGGTTAATTTTCACCACTGTCCATTTCCATAACATCATCCCAGACAGAAACTATATCCACTAAACATGAATCCCCTGGCTTCACCTCCCCGTAGTTCCTGGTAACATCCTGTCTCTGTGTACTTGCCTATTAATAGGATTTCATTCCTTTTTATGGTTGAATAATATTCTATAAAAGACCACTTTAGAAATCCATTCTTCTGTTGATGGATACTTGGGCTGTTTCCACCTTTGGATTTTTGTGACTAATGCTGCAACGCTTATTGATCTAAATATGTTTGAGTCCTTACTTTCAACACTTTTGAATATAACCTGGGAGTGGAATTACAGGATCCTATGGTATATTAGTGTTTTAATTTCTCTTTTGTGTGTTTATGTGATGTTGGAGATTGAACCCAGGGACTCTTCACTGAGCTGTATCTGAAGCACTTTATTTTTAATTTTGAGACAGGGTCTCATAAATTGCTAAGCTGCCCAGGCTGGGCTCAAACTTATGATCCTCCTGCCTCAGCCTCCCATAGTACTGGGCGTACAGGCATTCACCACCATACCAAGCTTTAATGTTTAACTTTTTGAGGAATTGTCAGGCTGTTTTCCTCAGGAACTGCACCACTGTATATTCCCACCAGCAATTCATGAGGGATACAATTTCTCCATGTCATCTCATTACATTTTGTGTGTACTAAAATACTTTTTAAAGAAAAAACCTTTGTATATTAGTACTTTAACAGCAGTATTATTTCTGCTTTTTAAACAAGAGGCCCAGATTTTTGTTTTACAGTGGACCCCACAAACTATGTTATTTGTCCCGACTACTAGTATGGTAAAAATTAAAAAGAGTGACAACAAAAACTGTTGTTGAGGGTCTGGAATACCTGGATACTCATATATTGCTGGCAAGAGTATCAGGTGGTACAGCCATTTTGAAAACTGCTCTGTAAGTTTCTATAAAGTTAAATATACATTTATCATATGACCTAGGAGAAAAAAAAATGGATACAAATGACAGTTGTTATAAATTTTAAAAGATTAACTTGAAAACTTTGGAATGTAGAATCCAATGAATAGAGTTAAATCCATAGATTGGGTGATTATAAAGGGTGAAGGAAAGAGAGAAAGGGAAAAATAGCATGTTTTCATTTTGGTGGTTTGGTTTGGTTTGGTTTTTGTTTAAGTGGATGAATGGTATACCATCAGTTGTGAAGTAATGAAAACAAAGCCATGGAGAAGAGGAGGATTAAATGATGGCTTTTATTTGTAACATGTTGATTTTGAAATATATTAGCCCCAGTCCTTGTAGTTCTTGTTCTTGTCTTTTCCCTACACCTTCCCAAATGGATGACCCACTTTCTATCATTGTTTTTTTAACCTAAAGTGACACTAGTTGATTTCAGTCTCCCTTGTAAGCCTGTACTATATAACCAATCTCCTAGCGTTCTGCTTATTTCACGCAGGTACCCAACTCTAATTCCACCTACATGCTTTGGACTGATAGTTCTCATCAATCATGAGACATTATACACATTCACGTTTTTTTTGTCTTGTTCTTTTTATGTCAAGTGCTCTAATTTAACAGTATCTCTCAAGACAATCAAATTTGTGTTTTCACTCTCTGAACTTTAAACAGGAAAATTTTATATAGTATTTGTTATTAACTTGTAAACATATAGGCAAAAATGAACTTAAATAATGAAAGGCTAATGTCTTCTAACTTAGTTCTGGAGAGCAGAAGCATTACAGTATACATCCCAGGAAAGAAGTTTGGGGATGATATAGATCAACAAATGACTTTTCCAGTTCAGTGCAGTTTTTGGTCTTTTGTTGATATGGATTCATCTTCAAGGAGAAATGTACAGAAAACCAACACTCTAATTGGTCAGATGGTAAAGTACATATTTATGTTATTAAAACAGTGTTCAGGGAACTTAGTCATGAATTTTAATATGTCTTTTTAATTTTTTGTTATTAACCCATTTCTATATTAAGTACTGCAATTAAATAATGACTCAGTTGTTTAAATTTGTGTGTATCCGTGTGTGTGTATGTGTGTGTGTCTGTGATGCTAGGGTCAGACCCAGGGCCTTGAGCATGCGAGGCAAGTGCTCTATGACTGAGGTACATCCTGAAAGTTTTAATGTTTTTTAGTTATGCAGATAAGATGACTAGTCAATAGAAATTTCCATTTGAGTCCGTAGTTGGAAGTCTTTAATAAGTAATATGTAAAAAAAGTATTAAGTAAAAACTTTGTAAAAGGAAATTGCTGTCCACAAGTCCCCAGGCCATTGAAAAATTGGTTTAAATTTTAATTAATAATAAAATGTTGATACTTCTCAACCTTGTACTCCTACAGTATTGGTAACAAGTAATTAAATGTTATATATATCATGATAAGTTTCTAGTTAATTTTTCCAAATTGGTCAAGGCTTACCGCTTACCTGTTACATTTTGGTTTGATGTAGAATTGCAGTTTGATTCCAGCTAACTTTGTGGAAGCATTTGGATTACTGATTAACTGCAATGAATTTTCTCCTTGCCACCCACTTCTTCCAACTGTGCAACATACCTTAAAGAAAGCCACTGATCCGGAAGGGCTACTTAATTTAGCTTCTAAACAGTTCACTACAGAAGACTTTGAAAAGGTAAAGGTAGATAAGATGGCTACCCAGAATTCGTGTCTCACCGTTTCTCAATTGAAATAGAAATGTCTTTGACCGCACATTTTTCTTCATTTAGGATTCTTTTACTCCAACTTACAGATTTTAAACATTTTAAGAACATTGTCTAGAAATTATTTGGAATTATAATTTAACGACTGTGTAAGAAAATGAATATTAAAATGTTGAATTTATTCTTTATACCACTGTCCAAATTACCATAGCTCAAAGAATCTCAATGAAAAGAAAAACAAAATAGAGTATTTTTATAGAAAATGATAGGTTGTATAAATATAAAATTATTTAAATTTTACAAATGATTCAAAGGGATTTCCCTTTTAAGAATGCCATCTATCTTAGTTACTTTTCCAATTGCTGAGACAAAATACCTGACATCCAAAGTTAAAGGAGGAACGGTTTATTTTGGTTCACAGATTGTAGAGGTTTCAGTCCATAGTTAGCTGGCTCCAAGGCAGGGTGGCATAGCGGAGAGGCATTCCATAGGAGGAACTGTCCATGCATAACTTAGGGCTTCTAATATTATTAGTAGTGTTACTATACAGTTTATAGAACTCAAGAGAATTGTGGACTATAAGGAGAGTAATGACAGGGTGCACCCAATCCAGAACATGCCCAACCCAGAATATATCTATATATTTTTTAAAAGATTCTATTTAAAATATAAATATTAAGCTGAATGTGATAGTACACACTTGTAATCCTAGCACTTTGAGAGGCTGAGGCAGGAGTATCAAATATTTAAATATGATTTAAAGTACTAACTGATTGCAAAAAGGGCACATATATTTACTCAATTTTTAATGTATGAAACTTTAAAAAATAAGCCCAGCCTGGCAAATTTAGTAATTTAGTAAGACCCTGACTCAAAATAAAACCCAACAATGTGGGAAGCTGAAGCAGGAGGACTGCCAGTTTGAGCCAGCCTGGAAATTTAGGGGCTTAGCAAGATGCAGTCTCAAAATAAAAAATAAAAGCGTTTGGCATGTAGCTGAGTGAGAAGAATTCTGGGAGAAGAATCCAGTGAGAAGAATCCTACAGATAGATAGTTTATATATATATATATATA
>NW_004955444.1:12321580-12355561 GCF_000276665.1 Chinchilla lanigera | reverse complement strand
CATCTATTGAAAAACATCATACTATTTTTCTTTTCCTGAAGTGTGTATACATTTTTGTGCCCCTCCCCTCCATATATCTCTTATAGTTAATTTTCCCTTTTTGCTATGTGAGTTTAGAAAGTACAAAACTAGGATAGTACAAAAAATTTGGAAATAAAAGAAAGTTATGAGGAAATAAACTGTCAAATAATTTAAGGTATTCGAAAAAGAAATAAGCTTCTGGAGGTGGTGAGTCTTTCTCCCACTGGAAGCAAAGATATGTTAATCATTCAAATACATTGCATAGAACATTTCTGCACTATGAAGGAGATTGTTCTAGGTAAACTTTAATATTCTTTGCAAGTAGAAGATTATGATTTGAAGTGCTCACTGACTGCAAAAAGTACCCATATATTTACTGATTTTTAACATATGAAACTTTAAAAAAGGCACTAGTATATTTTATTGTTATACTTATTTGTTATACAGATTCTGTAATGACACTTAAATCTCTTAAATATTCACTTTTAATCTAGCTACTGGCTTTTGCAAAGAATTTGAATGTAGAATTCAGCGTGGAGGCAGAAAGAATGATTCATGGTTATTATCTAGCAAGTCGCAGAATCAGAACAGATTCTATATATGGATCAAAACTGTCAGCATCTGCATTAAAATATTTGTAGGTATTCAATTCAAAATGCTAAGGCTAGAATTGACTTCTAATTGATGTGTTTAATTAACTTGCTTATCTATTTCATTTGTTTCTGTTTGTCTGACTACTGGTGGGTTGGTTTATAACTTAGCTTGTTCCAAAGAATTTTAAATGGTTTAACAATTTCATTTGTTACACTTACATCACTTGAGCCTCCAATAATTGTTTTCGCTTAATTTTTTATTTGATCCCTTGTATGAGATGTGTCTAAGAAAAGCACAGATTTCAAATGCAAACAATTGCTTTTTAAAGTGTGTCTGTTTATATTCCAAATTGTAGTAGGACTTAGAAAAAATTCTTAAGTATATTGCTTCTTGCACTTTTAAGTACTTTATTACATTCATCTATTACTGTTCCTTCAAGTTTAAAAAAACCCAGTTTTTATTATAAAACAAAGTATGGACATAAAAGTCTAAAATGATGAGTAAAGTAACCTACTAATCTTACCTATTCTTGTCTCACTCACCATAATCACTATTAACAGTTTTTATGTATCTTTTTAGAAATTATCCACTCAAATGTTAATGTATATATAATTTAAACATATAAATACATTTTATTTAAATTCATTTAAAAATTAATGTTAAACATATATAGAATATTGCATATGAATTACCCAAGTGGACTGAAGCATATACAGAAAAAATCACTTCATTCTATTTTAATTGCTGCATCAGTTTTACTGTGTTGTGATGAGTAGTATTGACATAGCTTAACCATAATTTATACAGTTCCCTACTGACAGACCATTACTTCACTTGATATAATTTTAAATATAATCTCAAATTATGAAGCAGAAGCAGGAGTAAAATAGTTCATTAAGCAAATAATACAGTATCATTACTGTAATACAAAATAAGAAAAAGGAAGGACTGGAAGGAAATATCAAATATAGGGCTATAAGAGATAGATATATTTAGTTAATTTCCCCAGCTATATATTTATTTTCAGAGTTAAAAAAACTTCAAAAAATAAGGCAAGGTAGAAATCAATTTGATAATAAACAGAATTATATAATGCTTTTCCTTTTTTGCAGTAATTTTTAAAATATTCAGATCAAATTATACTGCTTCAAAGTTTTGAAAGATTTAATTTTTTCATGATGTATTTTTGTGCGAGTAAAAAAATTTTGTGTTTAAACTCAGATAGCCTCAGTTCACCTCTACTGAGCTAAAAGGAGGGCAGTATTAATTCAATAACATGTATTAATTGAACATATTAATGGGGTTCAGTGTGATATTTCCATGTATACATTTAGCTGATGAAATCCAACCTTATCCCCCACCTTCCCAATCTCTAGTAATCAGTATTCTACATTCAAGTTGCCTTTGTTTAGCTTCCATAAGTGGGAAGGAACATGCAAAATTTATCTTCCTGTGTCTGGCTTCAGTACCTGTAATCCCAGCTATTCAGAAAGTTCAAGCCCAGCCTGAATAATTTGGTGAGACCATGTCTCAAAATAAAAAATAAAAAGGGATAGGGATATAGCTCAGTGGTAGAGTGCTCCTGGCTCCAATTCTCAGAAGGAAGGAGAGAGAGAGACAGAGAGAGACTGAGAAATAGATTGTCTCAGGAAGCAATGAATCCTAGGAGAGTTTCAAATGAGTAGCCTGGATTGTGTAGAGGAAATTCACTTATCTGATAACTTTGAAACCCAAGCAAGATCCCTTCAAACACTGAAACTGCAAATTTCTGTGAGGACTTCAGATGGGTAAAGAACTGGACAAAAACATCAGGGATTTGTGTTCAAGAAATACTTAGTTACATTTATTTTCCCAACTCTATGTGTACATGTATCTGAACAGAACTAGGGGTGGAGATGGGTGGAATGATAAATGGAAGTAGGGTAGAAACCAACTCTTTGATAAACCAGGATATTTGTTTGTTCTGTAACATTCTTTGTAAATTGGTAGGAAAAAAAATTTAAAGAAAAATTTTTCTAAAAAATGGGCTGATCTTTAATGTGTGGTTAATATTCATATGTCTTAGTCTGTTTCTACCAAAATACATGTATTTTTATAATATCAACATATTTTATTTTTTTTAATCTTTAAATTTTTTTGATACTGGGAATTGACCTCAGGGCCTCGTGCTTGCCAAGCACGGTGCTGTGCTGCTGAGCTACATCCCTCACTCCAACATATTTTTATAATATGAATTTTCTTTTTTTAGAGTTTCTTTATCTGAAGCCCATACACGATTAAACTTAAGGAATAAAGTGCTGAAAGAAGATGTACTAATTGCAGCCTTGTTATTTGAAACATCTCTCACATGGAAATATGGTAATAAATTTTTAATGATCAAATAATTTAATGATACTTTAATTTTAAAAATAATGTAATTTAATGTAATGGTTAAATAATTTTATTTAAATATTCTTTAATAGAGTATTGCATATATTTTAAATATTAAAGAATTATAAATTGACAAGATTTGTTTGAATTTGAACACATTTATTATTTATAGTAGTATGATCTACTATTGTTTCTTACTATGCACTGCTTGGTTTTATACTTGAAATTTTGTTTGGTTAAATAATTCTAGGGGGGAAGTACTTAATACAACATGTGAAATTATTTAATGTACATTCAGTTTTGAAATAATGGTGTATTTATCAAGCAGTCCTCCATAGTGGAGTTCAGCACATAGCCAAACTTTTCACCTCCCTGAATTGCTAGATTTAATACTGACCGCAGTGCTTAGTCATTTAAAATGAATGATACTTACTGTGCTGTTGCTAATACAAATATAAAAGACCCCTAACGTAAGGGTAAGGAGACTTAAGTCTTATAAAGTTTTCACTAAATTAGATATCATCCTTCAAACCATTTTAACACTGGCTTTTCTATGTGTTTAGTGCTCAAATGTGTTTAAATTACATTTATATTGTGCTGTCACAAAGATCCATCTGAACCTTACAGTCTTCATTCTATAACTGTCTAAATCAAATTCTATAATTGTCTAAATCAAATTCTTAATCTATGATAAAAGGATGCCTCGAGTCCTAGGGGTTGTGAATCCCTACATTATATACAATTTGTGTGTGTGTGCTCTTTCCTAGGGAGATAGGTTGTAAGTTTGAAATATGTCTTAAGAGATAGATGACTACCAGAAAAGATTGTCACTATGAACTACTTTTACTTACCAAACAACAAAAATACTGATTTCTAACCAATACAAAGATAATAGGGAGATATATAAATAATTTGCTTTGTGTTTACATTCTTCTCTTACTTAACCAAGCTGAAGACATTATTTTACCTTAAAGAAAAAAAAGTTGCCTATTTTACTATGATGTACCATCCATTGTTAAGACATGTGGGTTTCTGTAATATGTGTCTTTACAAACACACTTTACAAACTATGACAGATGTATGAACTATGACATAATATTAAGGACTCCTGTTGTCGACTATGAGAGAATATTTTTCTCTATTTTGCTATTTTTAAAGACTTCCTTGAAGCATTTGAGGGAAATAAAACTACATGACTTTCCCCCTTGAGTCTCTTTTGTTTTCATAATGAATTCCAGTTAGGTATATTGATTTTTAAGTCTGAAGTAAAACAATATTAAGAGCACCGTAGATGCATTTGAAATGTACAAGAAAATGATCTTTACTAAAGGATATTTTTCTTGGATAGGAATTGACCTGAAAAGTACAGGCAGCTTTATATAAAGCCACTTCTGGGTTTCCTAATGATTATATGGTACTTTAAGTATAAAATTAATTTGCCCTCTCTTTTATATTACTTACATACCATAAAGTATACATTAAAAGAAAACTGTGAAGGTACTTCATGGTTAATTGTAATTTCGACTGATGTTTGCTTTTTTTTTTTCTTCTTTTTCTGGTGCCGGGAATCAAACTCACGACCTTGCGCTTTGCCAGGCAGGCACAGTGCCGCTGAGCTATATCCCTGGCCCTAGACTGATGTATTAAAATGAGTTTTATGTGCTCTCTTATAATTATCATTACTGAATTAAGAATTCATGATTATTTTATTCAGTGAGCCAACAAATGTTTATTGAATGATAACTAGGTGCTAGACCTCTGATATAATACAATTGTGGAAAAACAAAGTCTCTACCTGGGTAATACTTATAGCCTAGTAAGAAAATAGGCATTAAAAAAGTAAATGTAATGTAAAATAAAATTTGAGAGAGATACTGTAAAGAAAACAGATTGTTATAAGGAATAATAATAAAAGGTACTTACTTTGATTTTTTTTTTTTTTGAGACAGGGTCTCACTGTGCAGTTCAGGCTGGCCTCGAACTCAGGGTGATCCTCCTACCTCAGCCTCCAGAGTGTGGCTTCTTACTTTGAATTTTTAGGAAGACTTCTCTCAGGAAGTATTATTTATTTAATCTGAGGGATAAAAATCCAGAGAGAGGGAAAGTACTTATGCAGGTGCTTTCAAGAACATGGAAGAGGCCAGGGTGGCTAAAGCACACTGAACAAAGCAGAGTGGTACAAGTTAAGTTTGGAGAGGAAGAGAGGGCCGGATCCTGCAGAGCATCACAGATCATGGTTGAAAACTGGGATTCTCTTCCAAATACAATGGGAAGCCACAGAAAGGCTTTAAGCAGATAACTAATATGATCAATTACATTTGTGAAATATCGTTGTCTTAGTGCAGTGGTGGGGAACTTATGGCATGCCTGCCTCAATGGGCTGTTACCACGGAAAGCTCTAAAAAGTTCACCATCCCTGTGTTAGTGGATGTGGAGAATGAATTGGAGGGGTTAAGGGTGGTCTGACAGACAAGTTAGGAAATTGCTATCATAGTCCAAGGCAACTGATAACAGTTTTGACTACATAGAGGTGGTAGAAATGGGATACATTTCTACCACTGGGATGCAAAACCCAATAGGTTTTGTTCATGAACTAAATTAGGAGTTAGGGCAGAGATAAGGGGAAGGAGAGGAATTAAAGAAACCTCTCAGGTTCATTCTTTGAGCAACTAGGTGAGTCATGGTGCCATTTACCAAGACTGGGAAGAAAGACAGAAAGGAAAGTATAGGTACGTTTATGATACCCTACACAGGTATCAATAGATAAAAGAATGTGGACTTAAGAGTTCCAATCTAGGAATATAATTCAGCATAGAGATGGTATTCAAAGCCAAGAAGTAGATGAAATTATCTAGAGACTACAGAAAATTCCAGCACTGACCTTGAAGAATTCAGTACTTAGAAAGGGGAGCTGAGGAGGAATTAACAAAGGAGACTAAGAAGCAGGAGCCAAAAGGTAGAAGGAAAATGCAGCATGGTCTTACAGAAGCCAAGAAAGAACGATTCCCAAGGGAGCAGATTGGCCAGCTGTATTACACACTACTGACAGTTTAAGATTACATTTAGTCGCCTAGAGGTTGTAGGAAGCTATTAGCAACCTAAACAACTTCGAGATGTTGGCTATGCAGATTAGGAAAGAAATGGAGTATTTAGCTGGAGAAGGTATAGTCCGAGAAGGGATATGTAGTTTTAAAAAGTAAGGTATTAAAGTCATATGATGTGTAGTGCACTGATTCTACAGAAAGCACGCAACACCTGACATGGTAATACGTTCCCGCAGTCTGAGACCAGCCTGGACAACATAGCCAGAAGAAAAAAAAGGCAGGGCAGGGGGACCAATGAGGTAAGACCTTAAAAATATGAAAAAGATGAGCAGAGATCAGATCCAGAACACACTGCTCCAAGAGGTCACTTCCTGATTTTATTGGAGGCAACAACGTAGACACAGAACTAGGTAGGTATGCAGACTTGGGCTTATACTGTACTGAAGGCCTCATTTTGGTTTCCAAAAAAAGGTCAGATTTAAATAATTAAATACTCTACTAAATAGATCAAAACTTCATTTTAAAATCAGTAGGAGCCAGGCATGGTGGCACCTGCCTATACTATAATCCCAGCACTCAGGAGGCTGAAATATATGGTGATACCTTGTCTTCTCAAGCAACCATACACACACACAAAACATTCACTATTATGGTTGAAAATAAGATTTAATATTTAGCATGTTAAGGAGTATTTCCCATCTACACTGAATTTCTTTCTTTCTTTTAGGAGCCACTGCATTTGGTGTTGCTCCAAATGCAGTATTTCCATTTGAACTGTACAATGAAGAGTACTTAGAACAAAGGGATCTCTATCTGACTGAATGCCAACAACAGCTTCAACAGTTTATTGCCACATATGGACCTGGAACTGTTTTTTCTAGTGATGAATAAGCAATGTGAGGAAAATTTTTTCACTTCTACTTAAGCAATGGGAAGAAGTATGTTTGAAAGGTTTTCAAGTAATGTTTCAAATAATACCATTTTAAAACTATAAAATTGGTTCTTTCTTTGGTGGCAGGAATCAAAGTGAGGACCTCACACTTGCCAGGCAGGCACTGTGCCACTGAGCTATATCCCTGGCCCAAAATGTAGTCCTTTAAAAATAAATTGAGAATGGTATAAACACTATGCTAAACCTCTAAAACCAACAGGGTAATTTTAAAACTTAGAAGCATGTAGACAGTTTAAAATTACGTTGTCAAGGAAAATCCTATTTTTAAAGATTTCTGGCTGGGTGGTGGTGACACATGCATACTATAATCCCACCTACTCTGGAGGCTAAGGCAGAAGGATCACAGGTTGGAGGCCAGTGTGGGCAATTTAAGTGAGACTGTCTCAAAAATGAAAATTAGAAATTATAAAATGGGCTGAGGATATAGCTCACTAGTAGAGCACCCTGAGTTTAGTCTCCAGTACAAAGGGGGTTTAAAAAAAAACCCACAAATTTCTGGTTAGCCTAGTATATCAGAGATAAAAATACAGAATGTTGCAATGTAGAAGTGGTAACTTAACACAGTTCATCCTACTTGTCACAAGGTGATAATACTTTATTTCCCTACAAATTAAACCCTTTTTTAGCCGGGTGTGGTGGCGCACACCTGTAATCCCTGCACTTGGGAGGTTGAGGCAGGAGGATTGTTCTGAGTTTGAGGCCAGCCTGAGCTACAAAAGTGAGTTTAAGACCAGCCTAAACTGCATAGTGAGACCCTGTCTCAAAAAGACCAAAAAATAAAAAATAAAAAATAAACCATTTTTAACATTTTTGAAGTTGCCAAACTTACATGATGTGAAATTCCAAATTTAAGGCCTCTTCTTGCAATATGCATTGGATTTTCTGTTATGTTAAATGGAAAAAAATGGAATCAGCAATTTATAAATTGGCCCTCATCCTAAGTTCTAAAAGACAAAGACAATTTGCAAACCAATTACTGCTGGAGATGGGGTGTCATGTTGCCCTGGCTGGCCTCGAATTCTTGGGGAGAAAAGTGACCCTCCTGCCTCAGCCTCCAAGCAGCTGAGACTATAGGTATGTATCACTGCATCTGGCCTGCACTTCTGGGGTTTGTTCTGAAAACAGCGGGGACATCAAAACATACCAATTTCATAAAAATTTCTTTTTTTGGTGGTAATGGAATTTAACCCAAAGCTTTCACACTGATCTACATTCCTTTTTCTTTTTTTTGAGATAGCATGGAGGAAAAATAGTATTTCTGAACTCATATAAAAACTACAGGACCCATACTATAGCCTCAATTTCATAATTGCCAAGTGCCAAACACCAGGAAGAAAAAAAACTTATGGTTTTTAAATGTTGCCTCTAATGGGAAGTGATTAGGATGCTGCTGAGCATGGCACATGCAAATCATGATCCCGATAAAAGCATTTCATCTACAAAGTGTGGAGTCAACATGATAAACAATTTAGTTACATATAAGCCTTCACTTGGGTAGGAATTGAGTTTTAAAGTTCCTGTAAATTTGTGGTCCTAGACAGACTGGTGGCCTGCCCAGTCACTATCTTCCTTAATACAACATACTGTTAGTTATTACTTGTTATAGGGTATCACTTTTTTGTTTCCACAAAAATAAAAAGCTGTAGGTCATCAAAAGGTGGAACCTTTACTTTTAAGGGCCAGCTAAAAGCATTTAAAGAGCCTAGGAAATCCCCATCAGCCATTTATGTACAATAGCAGGGAGTACAATTATTAGGCAAGAAATTCCTGAAAACCTAAAAAGGCACTAGAAATGACTCTAGTTGTCCACTTTAATAAGAATCACCACCCACAAAAGAGCTGATGTTTGACAAGTGTCGCTAAAGTAGGCTGAAAATAGGTCTGACTAAAAATTAAGGACATGTATTTTAAAGAAAACAATTTTATTCAGCAGTTACAATTAATCATCTATTTTTCTACATAATTTGTGAATTTTTCAACGAATACTTTCATCACTTGCTTCTGTTCATGTTTTCTTGACCATGTCTTCATTGTTCCTTCTAAAAGACTGCATGCCATACCTTCAAAAGAAAAGAACAGTAACTGAAGTTACTGAAAATCAGTAACTTCAACAGTAAGTGCCCCTCAAAAAATTAATGCTGAGAAAACCATAACCCAGAAATACAAAGGCAACTTCAAAAGTAATTGATTCTAGCCCTATAGAGTTTTAGCAGATAGTTCTGAACTATTAACAGATGTGGTTGGTTAAGAAGTCAGAATTACTTACATGAGGCAATGAAGAATTTTTAAACACTATCACCAAAAGACTTGTACATTCATCTGCAGCAACCTGTAGGCCAAAGAGAAATATTTCGCTTATTTCAATAGTATTTGCTCTAGATTCAGTAACTGACATCATTAGACTACTGGCATCTCAGTCTTAAAATGCTTTCATCAAAGAAACCCTCTGCTGGGTAAACGGCAAAAGTTTAAGTCATCATTGTGCCAGCTGTTGAGCTTATCTGTGTTACTACATTACACGTTTTGGCTACTGCCCTTTACTGAAAAAGGAGGAGGTGGATTACACAGTACCTTGTAACATGCAATTTACTTCAGTCATCTTCTATGATGAGTTTTTGAGAAGCACTGTTCACAACCTTCACACATCTTCAAAATGCATAGGCTTTGTTGTACCTAGAAATTAAATATTTTAATTATTTGTACTTCAATTTATTTGGCATTTAAATGTGGGAAGATACCAATATGAATTTCATTAGGAACCAGACTCAATTATAGTTTACAACTTTTCAACTCTTTAATTCCATGAATGAGTTTGTTTCTAAAATGGAAGTCTGGGTCATTAGCAAAAGTAGGAAAAACGGTGGGAACCTTTATCATATCCTTCACTGCTCTTCATACCATTCATTCTGGCAGTACTGAGAGCCTGTTTGAAGATTCTAGCAGGGGTGCGCAGCTACTGCTATGCTCTTGACTGAGGAAGGGTCCTCCTCTATCAGTGGGGTCATCTGTCCTCTTTACAGAACGTGCAGCTTTGGGAGGGACACATATGGAGTGTTGAGGGCAAAAGGGGACACCCAGCTAGCTAGCAGATCAGCTGAACCAACCCTGGCGATCAATGGGGTGACAGATGTCAGAGCCAGGTCGCCCTCACATCCCACTGTGGCACTATTGATTTTAAGACACAATGGTTCTATTAATGACAAGTCATTGCTTTTTCTGTCTCAGTTTGACAAGGATGAACCATTAGCCATGTTAACGGTTAGGACTATAGAAACAAGCATGCAGACCTTCAGCAAGAACACTGAGTGGCAGACCTAGCAGCTTTAGAGAAAGGATACTTCATATTAGCAAGCTGACTGAAAATATAAGTACTGCAGAGTCACAAATCATGTCCTCGAGTACCCCAGGAGGATAAATCATTGAACCAGACAGCGACTGCAAATGATTTATGAACACACAGAAAGTTGGACCTGGTAGAACAATTTATCACTTTCATGCCTTGAAGTGCTTATTTTACAGTCAACAGGAATACAGAACACAAAATACTGAAAATTAACTCCAATCTGAAAAAAACTAATTCACAGGAAGTAAATAATGCATACATTTAAAACTTAAGAAAATGAATGTCTAGAGATGCCTTATGTATATGCCCCACTCTCCTCAAAAAACTAAGGCTGATGGATACACAATTCCAGGTAGTGCCTCTGAAGGGGTTAGGGGGATAAGACAGGGAAGAGACATTATAGTACTGTTAATGTATGAAATATAGACGAATGAGTGAGTTCTTTTGTACTTACTATGTTTCAGGATGTTCTTGCATTGCCAATTATTTACAAAACTTTTTCCACTGCGCTACATCTCCAGCCCTTATTTTTTGAGACCGGGTCTCGCTTAGCTGCTCAATCCGAGCTTGAACTTGGATCTTTCTGCCCCACTCTCCCAGGGCACTGGGATAACGGGCATGTGCCATGCCAAACTAGAACACTGAGTTTTCAAAATGGTTTGTTTTTCAACAGGAACATTTTCCCCTACCTCCCAGCTGTTGAGTGGATTCTTTTTCTTTTCTTTTTTACACCGTACTGGGGGAAACCTAGGGGTTTCTTTTGTTAATCCAGAAATACACATTTCCAATACAAGTGCAAACATCTAGGATTTTACAAAGAATAGGCGGGTTAAGGGCCTTCTATACTTGCACTTATTTGCAAGACAGCTCCAAATACCAACGATTTCTACCGGTTTTAGACCGATACTGTCAGTAAACTGCTTACTAAGGCCACTCACAAGGTAAAGGATCTTAGCACCTAAGACAATCTAATGAAGTCCCCTTTGGTCAAATGCTCCCGAAGGAAAAATAAAACCGCTAACGCGGAGGAGCCTGAAGCCACCAGGGCCGCACAGCCCTGCGGGGTAAACAAGAGGACCCGCCCTCGGCGCGGCGGAAAACGAAGGACACCCCTCCGGAGTCACGCAGACAGAGCCTTTTACTAACTTCGGAGCAGCAGGTTTGCTGCGGAGCCATCACGTAGGACTCGCGGGCGGTTACAGAGCGATCGAGGAAAGCTCGGGCCGGCCCAGCGCCGGTGGGTGGCAAGGCTCCGGGCCGCCGGGTGAGCGGGCCCGCCTGGCACCCAAAGGTGACGGAGCTCCGCGCCGAGAGCAGGGACTAAGCCAGGAGAACTCTCACCCCGAAGAGCCTGGGGACGGACGCCCAGGCGCTGACGGCGGGCCGCGGCCCGGCTCCTCCGGGACTGCGCGGAAGAGGAAGCGCGGCGGCAGGGGGTGCGCCGGGCGCCCCGACGAGGGCCACGCCCCTTCCGGCCAGGGGCCACGCCTCTCCGGGGGGCGGGGGTGGCAGCTGAGCGGCCCGGGGGGCGGCGTGGGGAGTCGTATTGCTGGGTTCTTCGCCTGCACTGGGGGTGCCAAGCTTCCGTAGAGGGTTTTAAAGCTCACGGATGTTTCAGCTAGAGCTGCTGCATTGAATATGCAAATGATGAAGCCCCTGGCTTGTAATAATGCTCTACAAAAAGAAGGTACTTAAGCATTCGCGTATTTCAGTGTTTAAATGGTAGTGGTGGACAAAGCAATTTAAAATAAGGGTTCTGGCATAGGCCGTTTTACAGACGCAGAAGACAGTCTCCAAAGAACCTGTTATATTTCCTCTCACTACTTATATTGATAATAGAGTTTTTAAAACGTATCCATAAATCAGTTGCCTGCTTCGTTTATGAACATTTTATAATTGACTAATTTCTGTTTTATTACTCTTCATTTCTTTCAATTATTATTGAGTCCTGGCTGCAAAGCATAGGCTTGGTGCAAGAAAAGAATGGTTCGTAAACTTGTTGCCTGAAAGAACACACAGGAAGGCACACAACTGAACCACTGGATCATTAAAAGGGAGATCATCTGCTTTAACGTGAAGCCTAAGAAGTGGATACAAAAACAGAGTATAATATACAAATTTGCCTCAAAGCAATATATGATATACACATCTAAGTCTAGCAAAACAAGTTGTTTTCATACTTTCCTAGGTAAGTTTTTGCTGAGTGGTTTACAGGAATTTTGAAATCTTCCTTTTGGGCCCCACGTGCAAATTGTTTCTTTTATCAAGCAGCAAGATGAGCCTCAGCCTACCTCGTAGACGAGAATTCCTTCTGGGACGTTGCTTCAGCAACCGAATTTTGCAGTCTGGGCGAACATCTGTGACAGGTGAGTTTGGATGTTGAACGCACTGACGCTAAGGGCAACAGCTTAGGCAAGTTAGGCCCAACCGAGTCCTGGGCCGTGTGAGAAAGAACTGGAGACAAGCGTGGTCACCTGTTCTTCCTCTGCCAACCCTCCCTGCAGGATAGCGCCTGAGTGGCTGCCGCTTTTGTTGCCGCCTACTAGAGATGTTCTCAAGGCACCTAGTCTCCATTGCCAAGAGATAACCAAGGTGGGTGGATAAATGTGGAAGAGGTTGCTACTTTACTGACTTAATACATTCTTTCTTAAGACTGGATACAATTCAATATGACTAAAAATTTAGGTGTTCCTAAAACTGCACTGGCCATTTTCAGGTTATCATCTTAGTTCATTTAAAATTAATAATATCATTAAATAAATATCTGCTTCTACTGCAGGTAACAAAATAGTTGACTAAAGAGGCTTTTTAAAAATGAAAAGTGTATTTTTTCCATATTACAAAAAAGTCTAGAGGTATTAACCAACGCTAAGGTTAGTTAATTCAGCAGTGCAACATTGTCAGGGGCTCAGGTTAAGTTCTCTGAGATTCTCACTTTACCCTTCCTACTTGCAAAAAATGCTCTCATAGCTGTAAACATCACATTTTTATATACCAAATTCCAAAAGCAGGGAGGTGGGACATTTCTTTTCATGTGTCTCTTAACTAGAGCAGGAAATCTTTCAGAGAATACCTACAATAGATTTTTGTCCAGGTGCACTTAGCCATGATTTGATTACAAGTTGAGGCATTATCAGCTTATGTGGAAGGGTGAGCTCTGACAGTAAAGGGAGACAGTCTGAGAGAGGCTACCAACTGTACCTGCCATAAGGGAGGATCTTAATTATAAAGTTTGGGATTGTTGTGAATTTCATGAGCCCTTTTTTCATTAATATACGAAGAGTATAGGCTCATAAAGAAAAATACAGAAATTGTGACAAATACTGTAATGATACAGGTTTTCAGTTCAACTTCTGCTTTAAAAGTTGTCACAGAAGCAAAAGTAATTTAATGCAGCTTTATTGACTACAAAAAAGTGTGCATATGTCAAATGAAAAATCCAGTAAGTCTTCACATGTATATACCTATGAAACCATCACCACATTCAAGATGACTGTATTCACCATCCCATTCTTTCATTCAGTGTAATTATTTTGAGATTCATTGATGCTCTGGTAGCCTAACAACAGTGAATTCCTTTTTTATTGTTGAGTAGAAGTCCATTAAATGGGAATACAGTACCACAACTTGGTTATCTATGGTTCTGCTGATGGAGCTTTGGATGTTTCCAGTGTTTGCATATTACAATAAAGTTGCTATGAACATGCATCTAAAGTATGTCTTTCTACGGACATATGATTTTTCTTCTGGTAAATACCCAGAGATAGAATGACTGGATTATAAAGTGTACATATGTTTAACTTTGTAAGAAAGTTAAATTGTTTTTCAGAGTGATTGTACCATTTTACATTTCTGCCAACAGTGTCTGATAGTTTCATATGTTTCACATTTTTGGTATGGTCTTTTGATTTTAGACTTTTGAACCCAGGTGTATAGTGATATTTGACTTCACTTTTAATTTATGTTTCCATAATTAATAATGGGCATCTTTAAACATGTTTATGTACCACTTAAATACCTTTTTTGATTGTCTTAGTTTTCTTGTTGCTAGGACAAAATACCCAACACCCACAAGTTAAAGGAGGAAAGGTTTCTTTTTGCTCATATTTTGCAGAACTTTAGTCCAAGGCAGGTTGGCAAGGCAGAGGAGCATCACAGAGGAGAAACAGTCCATGGCAGAGCAAGCAGGAGGCAGCAAGCAGCGAGCCTGCCTGCCTTCTTTTCCCCTCATATTCCATCCATGCTCCAAGCCTATTGATCGGTGCTACCCGCACCCCGGGTGGGGCTTCCCACTACCTACACCCAGAACGATGCTAAACCAATCAGTGGACTAATCCAGTCATCATACCCTTAATCTGTATTCACATGCCTTTAACCCATATTCACACCCCCTGGAGCCAGCCACCTCAGAAAAGCCCCACCTATGAATGCATGAGGTTTTGAGGGGATATCCAGATACAGGCCATAACATTGATGAAAGTAATACCTATTGAAATTCTTTGCATATTTGAAAAATTGTTTGTTTTCTTATAATTGAATTTCAAGGGTTCATTATTCATTATATGGAGTTTTAAAAATGAGATATGATTTGCAAATATATTCTTCCTGTATATACTTTGTCTTTTTGTTCTTATAACAGTGTGTTTCAAAGATAAATTCCTTATTTTGATGAAGGTAAATTTATTTATCTTCTCCTCCTTCTCTTCCTCTTCCTCCTCCTCCTGCTCCTCCTCCTCTTGTTTTGCTATGCAGGGTTTTGCAATGCAGTTCAGGCTGGTCTTGAACTCAGTTTGCAACCCAGGCTGGCTTCAAACTCGCAGCGATCCACCTGCATCAACTTCCTAAGTGCTGGGATTACAGGCATGAGCCACCACACCTGGACTGTTTTCTTCTTATGTGCACTTTATTTTAGTGCTATGTCTAAGAAACTACCTATTTCACATTTCTGGAAAATCTATTTTTTATAAACAATAGGCATATTCAGTTGTCCTTGTATAGAGTAAATTTTGTATTTAAGGCTCACATTGAATCTCTCAATATCTATGTTCATACAGATTATGTCATGAAAGTTTTTAAAAGAAAGAAGTAAAAGTATTTTAATTATAATAAATATGACCCTAAATATATGCAAAATTATAAAGAATGCATGTACTTTCAGAATCTATTAACAATAAAAAAAAATTTAAAAAAAACTTTTGCAAAGTCACTTGATAAAATGTTAATATGCAATAATTAATTTTATCTCTGTATATGGTTAAACCTCATGGGTTATGTCATGAATTTTGCCTAAACTCATTAAGTTCCTGTTATCGTTTGGATTTAAAATGTTCCCCCACAGCTCATATGTTAAAGGATTGGTCCACAGCTGATGGTGCTGTGGGAGGTGGTAGAAACTTTAAGAGATGGGGCCTCGGTAAAGTTAGGTCACTGAAAGTGCTCTCCCAGAGAGGATACTGGGACCTTCCACTCCTTGTCTCCCTACTTCCTACCTGCCATGAGGTAAGCAGTCTTTCCCTCCCACACACTTCAGCCGTAATGTTCTTCCTCGCCACAGGCCCAACTGATGGGGTCAAACAACCATGCAGTGAGACCTTCGAAAGTGTGAGCCAAAGTAATCTTTTGTCCTTTCACATGACCTCAGGTAGGTTATCACCGTACAGGAAGCTGACTAACACAGTGCCCTCAACATTGAAGGACTCCTTAAACTAGACCAGTCAAGCCTTTGCTGGGACAAAATACGTAGGCCTCCTCATTCTGGCACACTGTAAGACTCTTCTTCCCTTTCTTTGATCTGAACTTCAGCGCCAACTTCTCAGTGAGCCACTCTTGCCCTGCTTATCTAAAGTAAGCCCACTCCAACGCATTTCTTTTTTATTTGCATCTAGTACTTATTATAACCTGAATTATCTTTTTAAAAACTTTATATACTTTTGCACCCTTATATAAGTTCTGTGAAAGGAGAGACTTTGTGTGCTTTGTTCACCTTTTTACTCCTACTACCTAATATAGTGGCACTTAATGAATATCTATTGCATGAATATGTCATACACATGTATGTGCTGACTCAGAAAAATGTAGATTTTTAAAACTAAGTTATACAATATATTTGAAAAAGATCCCATGTTGGATTAAATAAAAAAGACCTACATTCATATGATTTTTAATGGATAAAATATTTTGAGACATTACAGAAGAAACTTTTGAATGTATACTTCTACAGGATGAAATTTGGGGTTTGTGGGAAAGTGATATTTTTATTTTTTGCTTTATACCATTCTTTACCATTTACATTTTTACTATGTATATGAACTGATCTTTTCTTTTTGTTTGCTTTTTTTTTCTAAACAGGGTCTTCCTCTATAGTTTAGACTGAACTTGAGCTCACTATGGATGTAGCCTAGGTTGGCCTGAGACTAATAGCAATCCCCTATCTCAGCCTCCAGAGGGACGGGATTACAGGCATTCACTACCACGCATGGCTCCTTATAACTAAATTTTTAAAAATTATTATAGTAGTACATTTTCTTTGCAGGATGTAAAAATAAACTATTTCTAAGATTTTTCCTTTCAATTCATTGCCTTGTCACTCTGGCATTAGGAAGAGTTTAGCCTTCTCCAGCAATGAGCAGATCCCTGAGGATTGCTGGTCTCTAATTACCAAACTGAGTTAATGCTGCCAGTTTTGCAAATACAATTAAAATCACTTCAACAGAAGTTTTCATGATTTAAATATAATAGCTTAGCAAAAGTAACTTAGAAATATCCAATCTTTGATATGGTTTTAACTAGGATAACCAGGATTACCAGAATTACCTTAGAAAGTTTACATTTTGTAATAAATATATGTGTGGATTCAGGGGCATATAGAATATTATTTTCTTGCAGGCTGTCAGAATCTATTGTCTGCACTTACACATGTAGATCTCATTAGTAAATTAATACATTTGGCCCCCAGCCCTTTTTCATATTAGTGGATAATTGGGAGAACCTCCCAGATCTGCTATTCGTTTGCAGTAGAAAATGACATTGTAACTGGTAGGAAGTCAGCTGTAATAACCACATCCTTGTGCTTTCCCCTGGCCGACAGTAAGCATGTCAAAACAGAGTTAATGCAAAAGAAATGTAAATGACCCTAGCCACAAATGCATGCCTTTTTTATATAAGGTCCTTTTATTTTAGGCAAGGTTATTTTAAAACATAATATTGACATTGAGATAATCATAGCATTTATACATCTCATCAAGTTTAAAACTCCAAATCTGTGGAAAAATACATTAAATTGTTAGAAAATGAGGCATTGAGCTGAATGAAAGTTGATTCGTAAGCACTTGAAGTACATGAACTTTACTGAGATAATTTTGGTGAAAATTACCTAAATTACTTAAGATTTCTGCCCGGATCTAAAGTAATGGGTTGGCCATAGTGGATTTAATTGTCAATGTGAGACACTAGGATTTTCCTATTTTTTATTTTACAATTTAACTTTCATATTAAGAATAAACCTTGAAAATAACTTCTGAAATCTTATGACAAATTCTGAATGGAATGGAATGTTTTAAATTGATCAAACTGACCAATGGGACTTGAGGGGAAGTTTGCTAGGGGATTTGAAAATTTTCTTTATTGATGCAGGGACATGTGCTCACTTTGGCAGCACACATATTAAAATTGGAATGATGAAGGGACACACACAAGGAGAGGTGGTTCTTCTTCCCTTAGACACCCTCATCTGTGAGAGAGTGCCCACCTCCTACCAGTGTCTTCCTAAGGGAGGGGAGCTCACTGGAGAGGGCAAAACAACCTAAAGACATTAAATAGCCACCAAATCAACTAAAATTTAGCAGCAAGGAAGCCACTCTAGCTTAGGCTTTTTCTTATGGGAATTTATACTTTTTTTTACTTTAAAAAATTATTCAAGAATAATAACATAGAGAGTTGAGATGGATAGTTGAAAACTTCAAGCCCAAGTTAAATTATGATGTTACATGTACCTAATCAGAATCACATAAATTATGTCATCAAATTAATATCACATGAAGCCTTCCAATGAGTTACAATAAGGAATTAAGTCTTAAGTTTTACCAGCTTCATCTTTAAGGGACAATAAGTGTATTGTTCTCAGAAATCTCTAAGGGAAAATAAGATTGACAAGGAATATTTTAACTGGAAGGAGCAGTTAACTGGAAGGCATAACATTACAATGAGAACTATGTAGAAAATGAATTTGAATACCCACAGTGTGTACTTTTGCACTCATTCTTGAGTATTATGTTTGTTTTTATTTATTTTATTTTGTTTTGGTACTGGGAATCAAACTCAGGGCCTTGTGCTTGCCAGGCAGGCACTTGTGCCACTGAGCTATATCCCCGGCCCTGAATATTGTATATATATATATGTCAGAGACCCCACTGTCCCAAAATGTGTGTCCCCACCTTTCAGAGGGTGTCACACTTGTGTATGTGTGAGAGCCCTCTCCCACGGACTTGGAAGCCTTTGTGCACTGATGAAGGTGATACACAGACATGTAGTCCCCACACTCTTGTAAAGCACACAGAACACAAATACAAATACTGTAGTGAGGCCCCTTTAAAAGAAAAGAAACAACTCTTTGCTATTTCACAATAGTTGTCACAGGTAAATCCTGCAGTTCTCTGAATAATAGCATGTTCACATGTGTGTAGCCTTCACTTTCTAGTGGATGTATCTTACCTTCGCCTTTTTGTTGACTTCAGCTTCAAGACCCAATCTGACCACCACATCCTGCTAGTTCTCCTTTTATAATGCGTTTATTAGAATGAGACCATGGGCAATTTACTGACTCTCTCTCTAAGTTGGTTTCCTCTTCCTCTTTAGTAGAATTTTGGAACAACTGAATGAGACAAGTTATGAAAGTCCAGGACCTGGAAGATGTTAACTATCAAGAAAGTGTTGGCACATTAGAACTGATGTTGTCCTGCCTCCTTTTTCTCTCCATTCTAGACCAGTCATCAGATTGGTCACTCTTCCTAAAGTATCTCTGAGGCTGGATAGGCGGCACATGCCTAGAATCCTAGCACTATAGGAAGCTGAGGCAGGAGGATAGCAAGTTCAAGCCCAGCCTGGACACCTTAGTGAGTTAATGAGACCCTATTCCAAAAAAAAAATCTTTGATATAAAATAGCGACAAAGGCTTGAGGTGTGGCTCAGCGTTAGAACACCTGCCTAGCATGTGTTAAGCCCTGAGTTTGATCCTCAGCACTACAAACAAATAACTAATATCAGTGACATCATTTACTCTGATCAGTTCCAGCTCTAGACCCTGACATGCTCCTGATCAATTCCCACCTAGGCTTATGGTGCAGAAGTTTGATAGATGTGGAGTGTTTGTGTTTCTAAATTACCTTTTATTTTTTGAAATGGGGTCTCGCTGCATATTTCAGGCTGGCCTCAAACTTGTGGTGATCCTCCTGCTTCAGCTTCCCTAGTGCTAGGATTACAGACATATGTAACCATGCCTGGCTTCTAAGTTACTTTTGATAAACTGTTACATTATCTTTAAATCTTGGAATTTTTTCGTTGAACTGATTTTTAGTTGTATTTTAATTTGCATTTTCCAAGAAGGTGAAAGATACTTTATATATGCTTACTTTTGTTTTTCCTTTAAAAATGCTTTTCATGGTGATAATCATTTGGATTTTCAATAAATCACAGTCCTCATAACCTTTGCCTAACTTTTATTGGATTATTTTATATTTTTAAAAATGTAATTATGGGCTTTTGTATGCATTCTGGATAGTAATTATCAATGGACAATTATATGTATTGCAAATAATTTTCTAGTTGGTTTCATTTTTCATCATATTTATGGAGTCTTATGTTTTTGGAAATCTATGTTTTTCTTCCTGCAGCTCTCCAACACCCAGCACCTCTACCTGTGAAAGATTTTTGGCAGTTGGTCAATCCACATCTTTGAATGAGTCTTTCAAGGCCCTCTTTGCTTTAAAAGTTGGACTAATAAGCCAGGCATGGTGGCGCATGCCTGTAATCCTAGCACTTAGGAGGTTAAGGCAGGAGTTCGAGGCCAGCCTGGGCTACATAAGTGAGTTCAAGGCCAGCCTAAACTACATAGTGAGACCCTGTCTCAAAAAGACAAAAACAAACAAACAAACAAACAAAAAAGTTGGGAATAGTACAGTGCTTATTCTTAGTACCATTGTGAGAATGAAATAATACATGGGAAGTGTTACTCCTCTTCCCTATTGACTTTCTTTTAAGGCTGCATGTTCTTGTTTGCTTTTTACTATGCCTGGAATGGTTTTCTCATTCCCCTTGGCATAAGACTGGAGTAGGCACCCCCAGCATTCCTCCCTGATAAAGGAACCTTGCTTTTCTTTGTGTTATTTCAATCTGTTTGTGTGCTTCCCCTGCCTCAGGTAGCTGATGCTGAGGACTGGCTCACTCCTTAGCTCTCCTCAGCCCCCTTACCCAGCCTTTGTGTACTTTCAAGGCTAAAAAGATACTTATTATGTATTTGTAGATTCTTTTGTAGCTAGAATTCTGAATGTGAATTATGTCCTGAGAGAGACCACATTCACATATTTCTTGTGGGATACTGTTACAATTGTTCTATTTTATTGCTAGTTACTGTTGTTCACCCATTTATGCCAAAAATTGATTTTTTAAAATTTTTTTAATGACATTTAGATATGTTACCTTGAAAAATTCAAGGAACATGAATCTGAAGAGAATATATTTCATTAGGTTCCATTGTTATGAGCATCCTAAGAATGGATCACTAGGCACTGAATGGGTGATCTCTTACTGTTCATAATTTATGTTGTTTTTCATAGGTATGCATGTTCTTCATAGGAAAAAACATAGTATAAATAGGGTTTAGTACTACAGATAGTTTCAGACATTCATTGGTGATCTTGGTATGTAACTCCTTTGGACAAAGAGGGATACTGAACCCCCCAAAGTCCCCATCTCCTAATACTGTCACACAGGGGGTTAGCATTTCAACATGTAAGTTTTAGGGGAACATATTCAGACTTGTAACAACATCCAGAAATAATGTTTAGCCAGCTCTCCAGGCATCTCTTGGTCCAGTCAAGTTGACACGAAAAAATTAGCCAGCACATATATGTAGTAAAGGCAGCACGCTTCTGGAATTTAGCCACTGTAGGGGCAGCTTTCCAAGTGGCAGGCAGAGTTCAGATCATGGTAGAAGTCTGAGCTGCCTTGGTAGCCCAGTTCCATGGAATGACTCTGGAAGTTGTTCCGAATTATTGTCAACCCATGCTATTATTTGGCTAAGTGCCCTTCAAAGGCTTATGTGTTAAAGGCTTGGTCCCCAGCTCATGGTGCTATTAGGTGGGGGTGGAACCCTTAGGAGGTACAGCCTGGTTGAAAGTCTTTTGGTTATATGGGAATAGCCTTTGAAGGGGATATTGGGATCCTGGCCCTCCTCTCTGTCTCACTTTTTGACTGCTGCAAGGTGAACAGCTTTCTCCACCACGCACTCCCACTGTGATCTACTGCCTTTCCACAGGCTCAAAAACAACGGGCCAGCCAACCATGGATTTAAAGCTCCAGAACAGTGATTCAAAATAAACCTTTCATCTTTTTAAGTTGATTACCTCAGATATTTTCTTACAGTAATGGCAAGTTAACATATCCCATGATTCTGTAAGTCACTAATCACCTAGAATAAGTCCATTTCTTTTAAAACTAGCTGGAGCAAATACTATGACCAAGTCCCAGTGGATATATTTGCCTTATATATGGGAGTGGCCTGTGACCCAGGCCTGGCCAATGAGAAATAAGTAGAAACCTTGGACTCTGATAACTCTATAAAGCCATCTTACCAGTCCTGGGCTATTTCTTTGCAGAGGATAAAGTCCTAATTTATTTAAGAGACAAATATGTATCCCTGTATGTTGCATCTTCAGGTTTGCGTTTTTTGTAGGTTACTTGGGTGCTGTTTATGCTGAAGGCTAGGAAAACTATTAAGCTATAAATTATAAGGTGAAATATTATGAATATCTATAATAATTATTCCTACATACATTTGTGAATGTAAGTATAAATATACCTTTAGGGAAATCCTTTAACATGGAATTACTAAGTCAGAGAGTTAAAATATTGAGGGATATTGCCAAATTGTACTTAGGTCAACTTACATTCACACAGTACAACACTCCTCATTTCTTCTCCTTTGCTAAAAATGGGCATTTTTTGTTTGTATCATTTGGATAAGTAAAAGGTGTTTCCTTTTACTTATTTTACTTACTTTACATTTCCTTACCTTTTACATTTGTATTTCTTCGCCTGTTGTGCTTTCATGTATCTTTTCATGAAGACATTGGCTGTTTGATTTCTATGAACTGATTTTTCCTACTATTTGTAAATTTTCTACTCAATTGTTGGTTTTTTCTTTTTAAATTCTGAGAATTAATTTTATATACAGGAAATGACTACTCTTAACTACCATACATTCTGTGACTATTTTTCCTGTGGTGTTTCATTTCTTGTTGTGTCTTTTGACTTTGTTTATAGATATTGATACTTTCCTTTTTAGAGGCAAGATGTACTGTGTTGCCCAAGCTAACCTCAAATTCCTGGCCTCAAGGAATTCTCCTGCCTCAGGTTCCCAAGCAATTGGAATTACAGGCATATCGTTCACTGTGCCTGGTTGGGATTTTTTGTTTTATGGGCTGGTTTTTGTTGTTGTTGTTTTCCAGTACTGGGTATTGAACACAGGGTCTGTCCACACCCCCAGCCTATATTTCATGTTTGAGACAAATCTTGCTAAGTTTCTAGGTTGCCTGGGCAGAGCTCAAACTCACAATCCTGCCTCAGCCTCGCAGAGATGAGTTTATTTTTATGCAATCAAAATCAACAATATTTTCCTTTATGATATCTTACAATACATGCGTGTGTGTGTGAGAGAGAGAGAGAGAGAGAGAGAATTCTTGCCATCTTTAATTGTTCACCTAATAAGGCTAATTATCCAGAGAAGACATGACTTGCATTGCCTGACTTGCATTGGACTACCTATGTACAGTATAATTTTACCATAAATGAGAGGAGAGAGAAAAAGGCAAAGGACATTAATTTATCGCGGGAAAACACTATACCAAGTGCTTACCTGAGTGAAAAGCCTGCAGCAAAGGACAGTGCTTTCCAACTAGACTGGTGGTAGAAGCTCAAGTGCCCCAAATATCCAGGGAGCTAGCAGAGTAGGAACCAGACAGAGTAGGACCCAATCTGCCTGGGTCTCAATATGGACTCTGCCCTGACTAGCTGGACAACCCTAAGCCAGTTTCTCAGACTCTAAGTTTTCCTAATGTATTTGTAAAGGTTCTCAGAATCATAAAATCATTTAGGTGTGTTCAAATCTATAAGGGTAAATATAATGGAATACCGAGCAACTAGGCTGTAAACTGTCAGTGCAGATAGTACATCTCTGCTTTATAATTGGGTTAAAATGTCCACCCCACAACCCAAATGTGCAAACAATAATGTAACTTTCATCATGGACTCCTGTCCCTGACGTCATATTCTCTAGAATTCCCAGTCTTGAAGAGGAAAACCACCTGTCAAATAGGTCTTTCTAATTTTATCACTCATACATACAGTCAAGTAAAAGAAGCTATCAGGGTTGGTTTCCCTCAGTGAGCTTTCCATCTGTCCTTCCCCTCCAATTCTTTGATGGCTTTAGGGAAAAGTTGTTTTTCCGAAGGTGGTTGAAGGAGGGAGGGAACACAGGATTCTATGTTGTCCTTCCTCTGTGCCTAGACTGCACTCACAAGGTACATCTGTGACCTGAGCACCAGGTCCCTAAGGGTGGTGCTGGCGCCCCACTGCCGCCACTGCCATCCTGCTCATGTCCTGATCCTGCGTTTAACCTCCACAGACCTCCACCCATTCCAGCATCCCAGCCTGGGTAACCCCTGCACCTTCTCCACTGACAGCGTGCTCCCCAGGCTCCTCCTCCAAGCTTTGCTTCTCGCCACATCCTCCCAGGTTGAGACTCAGGGCTGAACCCAGGGCTTTTTGTGGGGATCAGAGATGGATGGTAAGCTCAGCCTTGGCTCCTCCACTCCATCCAAGGCAGATGCCCGTGCAGATGATGTCCCCGCTGGGACCTTTCTTCCTCTGGGCCGCCTAGGCCTGACCACTACCCTTCCCAGTTACCCCTGTGAGTCAAACTCCGTGTGTAGACTTCCAGTCTTGGCTCTTACATAAAGTGTTTATGTATTTAGAAACCTACTTCCAATCTTAATAAAGTCTGAAACTTAAGTCTATTATCTTGACAGAGATTCTGAAAGTAACTTTAATATTTTTAAAGGCATACAATAACTTTGTTCTAGGAAGAATGTGCCTTAAAACCGAGGTCTTTAATTCAATGAATAAAGAAAGCTAAGGCTACCTTTTAGTAACCAAGAAAACATAATTTCCACCTTCCTTAGTAAATTGCTGCATGCCCTGAGGGTATTTACTGAAAACAAGGTTCCCTAACTCATCTTTTAGGAAGAAATAGGATCTAGGCTTTTTTTTTTTTTTTTTTTTTTTTTTTCGGTTTTTCTCCGGTACCCGGAACCGAACTCACGACCTTGCGCTTGCCAGGCAGGCACTTTGCCGCTGAGCTAAATCCCCAGCCCCCGGATCTAGGCTTATTTCTACAATCAATTTCCTCTTCTGCCTATCTTGCCTCTGCCTCCTTTATTTCCTCAAGCTGAACTAGACCTGGATCTTCAGTAACTGTCTCCAGCCCCTGAAGGATGCTGTCAGCTCCCCTTGCAGGAAGTTGTTTCCTTTCAGTGAGGGAACAGAGTTTCTCCTGTGAGCAAATTGCGCATCCCCTGTGGCCACATGGGCGCTTGCATAGCTTGGGGGAAGCAGAGGCCCAGTCGTTGTTTAAGGTGAAGCAGGTTTTGTGTGTCGGGTTAAGCCACTTCCATTGTCACCATCTGCTAGTCACTGAGTGTCTGGGTTGGAGAGGAAACGCGCTTGTCACTGGGTGAGGCAGCTCTCTAGGCCTCTGGAGCTGAAGAACACAGCCGGCATTTGGTCTGGTCTGGAGGTCAGGTCTTCCTCTTCAGGGCACTGGTAGAACTGGCCCCCTCTTTCCGAAAGGAGGATCTTTCAGTAGCTTTCCCACTTTCCTCACTCAGCTCTCCTTGGCTCAGCCATTGTAGACCTGTTTTTACTTGGCTGTTTTTACAGCCCACATTTCAAGATGGCTCTGGTGCAGAGGCTTACAGTACAGTTCCCATAGTTTGCAACAAACCCATTTCCAAAGGCCGTAGAAATGGAGAGGAGCGGGTAAAGTTCACCCCCAGGACATATCTTTTGGTCCTAAGAGGGCAAGAATGCGTGAGTTTCTTGAGTAGCATCCGTGTGCACAGGAAATGACTTTGAGCCTATAGTTAAGATTATTCTCCAGTTTGTAATTTAAAAGCTTCTGACAGCTAAATGCTGTGGTATAATTTGTAATGAAAGTGTTTTAGTAACTGAGGTCTATTTTACTGAATTGGTTTCTCTTATAAGTTGAAACTAAGACTTATGTAAACATAGGAAGGGAAACCCTTCCAAAGTTTATATAGTTAGGCAAAATATTAATGTTCCTCATTCCCAACTGACCTGCAATTCCATCTCTATGGTGCTTATAGTTCACAGGGAGCAAATCTACAGAATTCAAGGGCATTTATTTTTCAATACTATATATATGAAATATCACCGGCTACCAGTATGTAATAAAAGTACATACTAATTTTTTGAAATATTTAATTTTATAATATTCCTCCTAAATAGTCCCTTTAAAATTTGGAATCTTAGCTTTTGGATATCTTTTCAGTTACAAGAAAAAAAAAATAACTAAGAAAATTCAGTGTCTACCTTGGAAAAAGACAGCAATAGTACATGACTAGTTGTAAGTCACCTGGGAAATTGCTAGAAATCCTCCAGCAATGATTTAAAAATAACTGAACAAACCTGAATCTGTCACCAGATTGAAACAGCATCCTCCATTGCTAAAAGAGTCAAAGGTTATAGCTTTTCAAATAAAATATATGATTGATATAATGCAGTTAGAAAAGATGCACATTGACATTAAGCCATCTCTTAAAATATTTAATGTATAAATTTGGAGCAGAAGTCTTCCAGGAAGGGAGCTCTGAGCCCCGAGGGCCGCACCTGCTGCAGGCTCCAGCCGTCCGGGCCCAGGACGCCGTTGCCATGGCCGAGTCAGAGAAGCCGAGCCTGGACAACTTCTTCACCAAGAGGGAGCGGAAAATAAAAGTAGAGCAGCAGCACAGTCAACGCCGCAGGCGGAGCCTTAGGTTCCTGGGACCGCCATGAAGGCCATGATGAAAGATGAAGACGAGGGGAAAGTATCTGAGCAAAAAGAGGTTGATTACAGTGGACTCACACATTACGATTAAGGAGTGGCCTTCGCTAACCCCTCTAAGGTAACTGGACCACAGCTAACCACCATGAACAGCCATTCATCGTCTGATCTCTGTCGGCTCTACAGCGGCCGACGCAGACCATGCAAGTAACCAGCCTGTTGCACTATGAAAGTTTAATGTATCACAACTGCTCTTTATGTATATTGGATTTAGGGGAATTTTCATTGTTGTATAAATGTGTGAACTAATTCAAGACTTTTTTCATAATCGCTCTGCAAGTACAAAAAAACAGAACCTGCTGCCAGTGGTCATTTGGAAATCTTTTTATGTTCAGATACTGAGCCTTTGTAAGGGTTGACTACCTCAGATTTGGTGCACTCTTTGTGGACCACAACTTCTGGATAAGAAAGTTACAGCAGTTAAAGTGTTGATGTGAACCTTGAAACCAGCTGTACTGGATTTCTATCAGAAATCCTGCAGAAAGTCAGGCATCTGGGTTCTGATCTGCTATAAAAGATGAAGATTTAAGTGATCTTAATTAACCTGTCCTATGCCCTACCCTAAAGAGTACTCTGTAGTAAGCTGTGGCTATATTAGACTTCTGGAACATGCCATTCTCAAAAAATTGATGTGTTCAGATCATCTGAGTAGGGCTGTGACTTATAATTTCAATTTTTAGTTAGTCTGAAGTAACTACAAATTAAATTCTACCAAACTTGGGTGCACCAAGTGGGAAAGAGGGTGGGCTGGGGAAATAACATAGTTTCCTTTAGTAGTTTTTTTATTTGTATAGTGCTTTTTCTCTGTTCCACATTAAGGTCTTTTTTTGCTTTGATTTAGAATAAGTTCTTTGGCAGCATATTACTTAAGTCAAGTAACCTGAAATATGCATTCAAATTGTGATGTCTTATGAATTTGCCAATCCATAGAGTGGAACCAAAGAGCCTTTGATGTAGAGGGCAGCGGATGCTGGCGGGTCTACTTCAGGTGCTGCTACAGCCTCCTCTCATTAGGTCTAAACTGTATAGTAAACTGCTGTGGAAAGAGTATGGTTTCTGCTCAGGCTAAGGCAGGGATGGCGAACCTATGACAGGCGTGCCACAGCAGGCTGTTTGTTATCACTGAAAGCTCTAAAAGGTTTGCCATCACTGGGCTAAGGGATTCACTGACAGGTCACACAGATTCAAAGCCACAAAGCTAAACTTCACGTAGCACCCATTTCAGTTTCAGGGATCTTGCATGATCTTTGACAAGACTTCCTTATATATTTGTGCCCAGATTTTTAAGGTATTGGCCATTCTGTAGATGCAGTGATTGTCTCAGTTAGCTCTGTTATCAGCCTTTTGGTGTGTTTTCATAGTGTTCATTTGGAAAGGTCAGGCTAAAGATACTGATGTAGCACTTCTGCTTTTAATAACTGTAGACTACAGACTATCCAGTAGTATATAGTAGTCCTTGCAGGAGACTTGAGGAAGCTCCCCAGGATTACTGAACTTTTTTCCATCTAAGAAGATAGTCTAGGGGGCTGGGGATTTAGCTCAGTGGCAAAGCGCCTGCCTGGCAAGTGCAAGGTCGTGAGTTCGGTTCCCGGTGCTGGAGAAAAACCAAAAAAACAAAACAGAAGATAGTCTAGTAGTTTTTCCTTAGTCTGGTATCTTTGGTTCTCTAGAAATATTTCATAGTGGTAGTGACCACTTGATGCAGAGTCTGGGTGTCTCTATAATAAATTCCTTTGACAAATACAGGATTTGCAAACTTGCTGCTAGCAAGAGTAAAGGAAGTGGGTAAGTAAACCTTTCCTGGTGTTGGAGCATTTGCCTGTAGGAGTTCAATCTGATGAACATGTTGGTGCAGGAACTGGACTCTTAGGAGGGGCTGTAGACAGTCCCCAGACAGGCCTTACAGGGCAGTAATGTTGACATCGTTAGAGATGGCAGGTATGATGCCTGCCTTCTGGGGTATTTGGGTGAGTAGCTGAGCCAGCCAAGGGAGTTTGGATTATGGGAAAAGTAAGAGATTCTTGGTTAAGCTGAAGACTTCATTTGGGAACCGAAAACAAGTAATCTCTTGGATCTTGAGCCACATATTTTCCTTGAAAAGTATGCATTTTCCTACAAAATTTTGTCAGGGATTATGTTATTGAGAGGTGAAATGAGATGAATATGAAGTTTTATTTAATGGCACACTGTACTGGAAATCTGAAGACCTGCGGCAGACTTAAATTCCAGCTCTTGTTATAATTTTTGGAAAGACTGTAAAATGACAAAAATGCACATGCATCAAGTTTTAATATACTATATGATGAGTGGATGAGGCAGTCCTTTGTACCACTTCTTTCTTTGGATTCTCAGGCATGATTTGGCAGTGCAAGAACTCTGTAACATTAGGAAATTCAATAAAAAGTAAATACTAAAAAAAAAAAGTCTTCCAGGAAGATGGCAGAGTGGTAAGCAGCAGACAAAGAGCCACTCTGATATTTGGTGTCCAGACACTGGAATATAGCAACTCAAGGAACAAGAGGGAAGTGGGTCCCCTGGATACAAGAAGAATCTGAAGTGAGAATTGAGGCCCACCATGAGCACTAAGAGAGAAACTTCAACAAACAAGGAGATGGCAGGTGGGCCTTCTCCAGTTCAGGACTCTCTTCATGGAAGAGCAGTTCAAACCTACAGACACAGGGTGACTGCTGGTAACCCCAGAGCCCTCCATGGAGAGATGCACCAGTGCAATGGAGGAATGGGCATTGTAGACTGCACCAGCTGGTGAGTAGCATGGATTTGGTCTTCCTACAGGAGACAGAGATTGGCTGGGATCCATCTTGGACAGGGGCCAACTGAGCTCAGAACTCAGAACAACTGCTAGCTCCAACTAGTGGCTCCCAGCTAAGTTGAAGACTGAAGAAGGTGTGCCGATTGATGTAGGCTATAGTTATTGTTGATTGTACCACTTTAGCCAAAGTGACATAATTGTTCTAACCAGCTGTTCATCCTGGTATTCCAAGACTGAGATTGCTTAGATGCCATAAAAAATACTGTGTGCCAGTGCCAAAGAACCAGGGACCAGGCCAAGCAGAAAGCATCCCCAACAAACTGAAGAGGCAGGAACTTGCAACAGACTCAAAACCCAAAAACCAGCTACACCTGGAAGACACCTCAGAGAAGTAGTCATTTCCTAAGGGTTCTAAATACTAGCAATAAAGCTGCTTACCATAGCAATTTACAAGCATCAGCCCAGACATTAAACAGAGAAAAAAAAGAAAATGAGAAGACTCTTAATCAGATGCAATCCCAGGGGACAATGAGGTAGGACAGTCTGAAAGCCACTCACCTGGACTCTCTGAAGTGGTAACAACAAAGCAAATGAACAAGCCTCTAGAAAAAAATCAATTCATAAATAATTTTTCAGATAACTACAGAGATGTTGACTACAATGAGGAACATGCTGAGTGAGTCTAGGGCAGATACAGATAAAAAAAAAATAGAGGCACTTAGGAAACTGATGGAAACCATGAATGCCAAACACAGGAAAGAAATGGATTCCATAAAACAGATTCAAGCACATATCCAAGAGATTAAAATCCCATTGAAAATATCTGCAGCAGAATGAGCCAATGTGAGGACAGAATCTCAGAGAAGACAGTCTAGTGATCATGAAAAGAAAGAGTTCTTAAAAATAGCAAGGGACCACTAAAAAATTCAATCCAGCAGCTGCTAGATGATGCAAAGAAGAATAACATAAGATTAACTGGAGTCAATGAAAGAGCAGAAGATAGCACAAATGACATAAAAAAAAACTGTTCAAAGATGTCATGGCAGAAAACTTGCCTGGATGGGAAAAAGAATTTGACATACAGTAAGTGAGATATATAGAATTCCAATTAGCCATGATCAAAGCCAGGCATATCATAGTCAAGATTCCAGAAATTCAACAAAAGAACAGAATATTAAAAGCTGTTAGAGAAAAGAAACATCACCTCAGGATCACAGCTGACTTCACAACACACACCCTTCTCAAGTCAAGGAGAGATTACAGTGAAGTATTTCAGGCCCTAAAAGAAAACAACCTCCAACCCAAATTGCTGTACCCTATAAAAGTATCTTTAAAAATTGATGGAAAAATAAGATATTCCATGACAAAGAACAACTGAGGAAATTAAAAAACATCAAACCAGGAAGGGCTACAACTCCAGGAACCCCAACAGAATGAATCTACCAGGCAAGGCAAAAAATTAAACAGAGGGGAGAAAAGGGAGCCAAAAACAGGAAAATAACATGACAAGGATAAGTCAGTACACATCAGTTATAACCATAATGTTAAAGGGCTTAATTCACCTATCAAAATAAACAGACTGGCAGAATGGAGCAAGAAGTAAGATCCAATGCTATGCTGCATACAAGAAATACATTTAATTCAAAAAAAGAAATTTGTAGCGTTAAAGGATGGAAAACAATACTCCAAATGACAGGAACTTGGAAAAAAGCAGGGGTAGCTATTCTATTTGCAGACAAAGTGGAATTCAAGCCAGAGCTGATTAAGAGAGACAAAGAAGGTCACTACATCCTTGTAAAGAGAACAATCCAAGAAGAGAGAACAATCATAAATATATATGCAACAAATACCAGCATACATAACTATATAAAACAAATATTAATGAACATGAAAAATCAAATAAGCAAATAACACAATTGTATTGGAGGATCTCAACACCCCACTGTCACAACTGGACAGATCAACTACACAAAATATTCAACAATGAAATATCAGAACTGAACTAAACTTTTGAACAAATGGACTTAGTGGATATATACAGAGTGTTCCACCCCCACAACAACAGAATACACATTCTTCTCAGATGCACATGGGATGTTCTCCAAAATAGACCACATAGTGACTCATACAACATGCTTAAGTAAATGCAAAGGAATTAAAATTATCCTATGCATATTATCAGACCATAGTGCAATGAAATTGGAAATCAATGGCAAAAGAAACCACAAGAACTTCATAAACACATGTAAATTAAATAGCACCCTCCTGAACAACCAATGGATCACAGTTAAAATTAAAGAAGAAATTAGAACAGTTTCTACAATTAAATAATGCCATTACAAAATGCCACAACTTAATGGAACACACTGAAAGCAGTCCTACAAGGGAAATTAATAGCAGTGAATACCCATATCAGGAGAACAGAGTGAGCTCAAATAAACAACCTCATGTTGAACCTTAAGCTTCTAGAAAAAGCAGAGTAGGCCAAGCCCAAAACTCATATGAGGGAGGAAATCATAAAAATTAAGAACAGAAATTAATGCAATGGAGACTAAGAAAACAATACAAATAATAAATGACTCGAGAGTTGGTTCCTTGAAAGATTAAATAAATTGACAAACCCTTAGCTAATCTTATCAAAAAAGGGAAAGAAAAGACTCAAAGCCATGCAAGGAGGAATGAAAAGGGTGAAATCACAATGGATCCTGTAGAAATCCAGAAGATCATCTATACCTACTTTGAGAACTTGTATTCTAATAAGATGGAAAATGCAGAAGAAATGGACAGATTCCTAGATGCATAAAATTACCAAAGCTGACAGAAGAAGATATAAAAATCCTAAATAAACCAACATCAGTCAATGAAATTGAAGATGTAATTACAAACATACCAACAAAGAAAAGCCCAGGTCCCAAAGGACTCACTGCTGAATTCTACAAGAAATTTAGAGAAGACCTAATGCCCCTACTTCTCAAACTCTTTATTGAAACTGAAAGGGTAGCAATACTCCAAAATTCATTTCTGGAAGCAAGCATTACCTATACCAAAACCAGAGAAGGATCCAACCAAAAAAGAGAACTACTGGCCAATCTCCCTAATGAACATAGATGCAAAAATCCTCAGTAAGATATTGCCAAATAGAATGCAACAAATAATTAAGAAGCTTATACACCATGACCAAATAGGATTAATCCCCATTCAGGGATGGTCCAACGCATGCAAATCAATAAATGTAATATACCATATTAACAGAGCTAAGGACAAAAATCACATGATCATCTCGATAGATGAAGAAAGAGTCTGACAAAGTCCAACATGCATTCATGATAAAAACTCTACAGAAATATGGAATACATGGTCTTTATCTCAGTGTGATAAAAGCCATCTATGATAAACCAACAACCAACATCATACTACATGGACAAAACATGAAAGCTTTCACTCTAAAATCAGAAACAAGACAAGGATGTCCACTATCATCACACTTATTCAATATAGTTCTAGAAACTTTAGCCAGAGCAATTAGACAATAGAAAGAAATAAAAGGAATAAGGATAGGAAAGGAAGAAGTTAAATTATCATTTTGCAGATGATATGATACTCTCTGTAGAATACCCCCAAAACCACCAAAAGACTTCTAGATTTAATAAGCAAATTTATAGCATAGCTGGATACAAAATAATACTCAAAAATTAATAGACTTCCTGTATAAAAATGACAAACTTACTGAGAGAGAAATTAGGGAAACAACACCTTTCACAATAGCATCCAAAAAATGAAATACCTAGAAATCAATCAATGAAGGAAGTAAAAGACCTCTACATTGAAAACTACAATATTCTGAAAAAGGAGATTGAGGAAGATATCAGAAAATGGAAAGATATCCCTTGTTCTTGGCTCAGAAGAGCCCATGTAGAGAAAATGGCCATACTTCCAAAATTGTTATACAATTTTAATGCAATCCCAATCAAAATTCCAACAGCATACCTCACAGAATCAGAGAAAATAATCCTAAAATTCATTTGGTACCAGAAGAGATCTAGAATAGCAAAGGCAATCCTGGACAACAAAGCCAAGGCAGAGGACATCACAATCCCAAACTTGAAATGATATTACAAAGCTATATAATAAAAACAGCATGTTACTGGCAAACAAAACAAAACAGACCTGAGGATCAATGGAACAGATTAGAAGATGCAGAAAGACCTCCAGATATACTTAGCCACCTAATTTTTGACAACGGTGCCAAACACATTCACTGGAAGCAAGATAGACTCTTTTATAAATGGAGCTGGAAAAATGGGCTTTGCACATGTCTAAGATTAAAATTAGACCCATATCTTTCACCATACACTAAACTAAAATCAAAATGGATCAGAGATCTAAATATTAAAACAGAAACATTAAATATGCTGTAGGATAGAATAGGTAGAACTCTTGAAGATATGACATAAGCAAGACTTTATGAACAAAATGCTGATCACACAGGAACTA
>NW_004955444.1:12311209-12321480 GCF_000276665.1 Chinchilla lanigera | reverse complement strand
GCAAGGAAACCGCCAATAGAATGAAGAAACAACCCACCTGGTGGGAAAGAATTTTCCCCACTGTTCCTCAGAGAAAGGACTAATATCTAGAATATATAAGGAATTCAAAAAACATCAGGTCCCCCAAATTTAAAGACCTAGCTCAAAAATGGGCATCTGAAATGAATATACACTTCTCAGATGAAAAACCAAAAATGGCATCTCTCCCTGTGAAGAATGGCTATTATCAAGAACTCAACCAATATCAATGCTAATGAGGCTATGGGGGAAAATGAACACTTCTCCACTGTTGGTGGTAGTTTAGAATGGTGCAACCACTGTAGAAATCAGTGTGGAGATTTCTCAAAAAACTAGGATTAGTGCTTCCATTCGACGCAGATATCCCCCTTCTTGGTATCTTCATAAAAGAATTAAAAGCATCATACCACAACAAAATATGCACACTCGTGTTTATAGTGGCACAGCCAAAATGTCCATCAGCTGGTGAATGGATAAAAAAGATGTTGTTTTCTTCTACAATAGAGTACTCTGCCATAAAGTGGGAGAGGCTTGAGACATTTCTAGATAAACGGATGGACCTTTCTAGATAAATGGATGGACCATACTCTTAAAATAAATCAGACACACATGTGTAAATAACACATTGTTTTTCCAGTGTGAGAAACTGAAAGTGTAAATAAGGACCAAAATGTATAATACGTATTGTGAAATAGGAAGAAAATGTTCAAATGGGGAGGGGAATAACCAGATGGGGAGGGGGACAGGAAAGAGGGGAAAAGTAAAACAAAAGTGAGAAAAGAAGGAAAAAATGGAAACAAAGCTTTTGTAAATGGGGATGGGAAGAGGGGTTGGAAGGAGGATAGGGGAATGGTGGGAAACAAGTTATATCATGTATAGGTACAAATTCTCTGTGATGAATGTCATCATTATATATACCTAAAATGTACCAATAAAATCTGATCCAAAAAAGTCTATTTGACTTATATTTCTTCTCCCTGCCAGTTAGGAAGGCAGAAATACAATGTTACAAATAGCCAACAAGCAATTTGTGTTATCACTATGACATACAATTTATATGTTGATTTGGCATGCACACTGCAGAGATTTTTGTCTGTAAGAACTATTTCCTCACAACTGCGCTATGATACACTGAGGCCTAAAGAAAAAAGATACAATGATGTGCTAGACGATCTATACAAAGTTATCTTGCCTTATCCTCTAAAAAAGAACTTATCAGAGCCTGAATATTCTCTTTAATGGCAAACAATTGGTTAGTTGCTTTCATTAATATAAAATGAGGCCCTTTGAGAAAAAAAGAAATCAGCGGATCACTTAATCTAAGAAGCAATTTCAACAAAAATAGTTACTATATATTTCATTACGGTCAATCAGCATATTTTCCTTTTTGTTCAATTTCTTCTAAGTTTAAATAAAGACTTTATGAACAGAAAAAAAGTCACTGTTTAGTTTGTCTATAACTCTACAGAGTGGAAAAATTTGGTTTTAGAAAAGCCTTATAAAAATGCAAAACCAGCCAGGTACGGTGGCGCTCGCCTGTAATCCCAGTACTTAGGAGGCTGAGGCAAAATTATCACTGTGAGTTCGAGGCCAGCCTTGGCTACATAGTGAGTTGAAGGTCAGCCTGAACCTCAAAGTGAGACTCTGTTTCAAAAATAAAAATAAAATTAAAAAAATGCAAAACCACTCTTCATGACCAAGTACTGTAATGTGGCAACTGGTAATTCTCACTTTCACTCCATTCCAAACACCTCAACAGGACTTTTACTTTCCACTTCATTCTTTTTTTTGTTAAGCTTAATTTTTAAAAACAAGTGGATATATGCACTTTAATGTACTTATTGATGTGTAATTGACATACAATAAACTGCACTACACATATTTTCATAAACAGAAAAAATTTAAGTGTGTTAGAACTAGTTATGCCTCTAAAAAGTCATTTTTCTAGCTCCCAAGTTTATTATGAAAGAATTTTAAATGTGTCATATCATTGGGATGAACTAAGAGAAGTTTAACTGATGCTTTCCCCTGTAGATTGTGACGTAATACTGTGTCAAATACAAGCATATCCCCTCTGCAGTCCTAATGTATACTCTTGTTTGGAAGCACTGACCTTGAAAAAGTTAACACTACATTCGTATCTATCCCTAGATAGATTTTCAAACATACCGTCAGTGCTCATTCAATAGCCAGAGACACATGTAAATTTAAGAGACTAAATTAATTTTTAAATTAGTTCTTTATTTTAACAGTACCCTTTATATTGGTCATGCATCATTAATTAGAACAGCATGCTCTCTTGAACCTTTGGGTGAAATTGGAATTTCTCTTCCAACTTTTAAACTACTAACAGCTTTGGCACAGTCAGCAATTTAATAAAATGTTATGAAAATCTATGACAGAAATATACTTCTTTGACACTCAAACATTTGTTGATAGACAAGTAGAAATAAAAGGTAATATCATCAATGGCAGAGCTCTAGTAACAGAATGATTTAGCAAAGTCTATTAATTCAACAAAAGCACATTTCCCCTACTCCCGCAATTAAAGCTGTAAAACCTGGTGACAAACTAATAGATTAGAATTATTAACAAGAAAATCATTTTTTTTTTTCTGAAATTCCTACATCACACTTAGTGTTACAGGCCTATTCGAAGTAACCTTAAAGAAGTTTTTATTTCATTCCTTAACATAAAAAACTGTTTAGCACCTCTTATGCCAATAACAGTGAATAGCTGAATCTAAATCTTATTGTACTTTTTATTACTTTTAATGTTAAATGAGCAGGTAAATATATTCACAAATACTTAAATATACATTTTTGTGTTACATATTAATACATAGAGGGCTTTTTATTGGCCAAAGTTTAAGGATATTTACATTAAAATAATAAAACTTACAAATGACTGGATGTGAGCCAAAACAAGGTCATGGACTCTGAATTAACTGAATGATAGCTCTTACTTTCAAATGATCTTCATTTCACTGCCAAAAGCTGGAAGAAAACTGAGGTAAAGAGAAAATACAACTTTTTTTTTTTGGTTTTTCTCCGGTACTGGGAACCGAACTCACAACCTTGCACTTGCTAGGCAGGCGCTTTTGCCACTGAGCTAAATCCCTAGCCCCAAGAAAATACAACTTTAAAACCAGATTACTGAGCTGGGTGTGGTGGCACAGACCTACAATCCCAGCACTTGGCAGGAGCACCTTGAGTTTGCGCCCAGCCTAGGCTGCAAAGTGAGTTCAGACAAAACAAAACAAAAACACAGAAATAAAAACTGGATTATTGAGAAATAAATTAACTTTACATTGGATAGTACAGACTAAAAAGAAAAGCAAAAAATGATAAAAGGAAATCTACATCAGCAAAGAGATAATTGATGTTGATATTTTTCCAGGTATTTACATTGTTTTGGGGTTCCGTGTATTCCCTGATAAACATCTCTATCTGTGGCTCTGACCATATGCAATTTCTCCAAAATTTTCCAGTTTACTAAAGCTGTTAGCATATTCAGCACCTGAATCAAATGTTTAAAAAAATCTGTGACAGAAATAACACTTCTTTGGCATTAAAACATTTGCAACCAGACAAGAAGAAATTTTAAAAAGTATTGTCAAAGGCAAAGCTTTACTACTTAACTGTATTTTTTGGCAGGGTCCTACTGAACATTGAAACCAGTTGTGTAATCAGACCTGTTACTCCCTGGGCAGTAATGGTGTGTAGTAAAGCAGGAGAGGCCTCCTGGTGGCGATTCATTTGGTGCAGATTCAGGGGGATCTGCTCAAGCCTCAATGTTTCAGGAAAACTGAGGAGACCTTAGACACCCTCATGGTGCAGATCAATGCCAGAGTTCCCCACATTAGGATTTCCCCCTTTTGTAATGGCCAAAGAGGTAGATTGTGAACAGCTGGCATGGGAAGGAGCCCGACACCATCACTGGCTGAGGAAGGTCAAGGGAATTTACTCAAGGCCCAGATAGTCTCGCAAATTCGTCTTTCCAAGGTGGCTACAGCTAAATCTGCTTATCTAGCTCAGAACCTGAAGGAGGTTGGGGTGCATACGGTGTGACCAGGATGAAGGCTGACAAACCCCGCAGCCCCGTGACTCCTGGACTATTCACACCAGCTGTATAGATTCCTACTACCTCCTCTAACCTGGGAGCTTATACGTCACCTTTTAATATTGACTGAACTCCTGGGAAGGTGACCATGCCTTGTCTTATACTCCAAGTTTTCTAGAAGGGAAAAATAACTAGTTATACAGGTTATTGCAACAGTATTTACACATATATAGACAGCCGAACTGAATAAATGATCTTGCATCTTCCAACTGAAATGGCTTGTTAGACCAACTAAAGACAACTGGTTTCCACAAAAATGGAATACTGGTATATTATAAACAAACTAGAAAAACTGGACTGACAGATACTGGTTTGTAAATCTCTAATAGATACGCTACAGAGAATGCGTGCATTCTCTGGAGATTTTATGTGTGTGTGAATATATATATATATACACGTTGTTTGCTATTGTGTCTTTCCTTTTTTTCTAATACTTTCTCTTGCACTATATTAGCAGTGACTCAATGAATAGATAAGCAGTGGTTTTATACGACACTTATTTCATGTTTTAGCTAAATCTGAACAATTTAACCGTATGTTACAGAGTAAACTTTCAAAATGATATTTGTTGTGCCTGATGTATAAATACAGAATTATTTAATAGTACTTAAAACCAACAGCCACCACTTTGAAGAGCTCCCACCAGGACAGAACCTAAAGCTGTGAGTCTGCTGGGGTGCCGTTAGGGTTTGCTTTTTCTCCAGACACAGAATGCTTCAGAAACTGACCAGTAGCACCGATGTATAATCTTGAGCGCATGGGCCATTTCTGGAAAAAGAATATTGAAATAAGAACCAAAAGTTAGTATCTATAACATAAATAACATATGTCTGCAATATTAAAAATTCCAAATACCCCAATGAAACTGCAATATCATATAATTAGTAACAATCATAATTATGAATTTTAAGGTGCAGCATGAAAAAGTTTATTCATGCTAACAATAAAAGTAAAAATATATTGACTTTGATTATAATTAAAAACATGTGAATATAAATAAGAACTGCAAGGAGTCATGAGGAATAAATATAGTTGAAGTATAGAAAAATATATGTCCTTACAATGTTTTAACTTCAAACTAAAACACAATTCAATGTAAAACATGGCTGTAAAGAATGACTGCTCCATTATATGTAACATTGGAATGATACAGACAAGATTAGCACAGCCCCTGAGCAGAGACGACATGCAAACTCATGGAGCATTTCATGTTTTTAAGTTCTCGTGTTCTCCCGCACAGGAGGGTGGCCATAGATAATAATACACTTATATTTCAAGAAAGCAGGAAGAAAGGATTTTCAATGTTTTCACCTAAAGACATGATAAATGTTTGAAGAGATAAATAGGCTTACCCTCCTTTGAAACATCTATAATGCACACATGTGTGGAAATATCTCATTGTATCCCATAAATACATAACTTTTATATGTCAGTTAAAAATTAAAAGAGAATGGTAAGTGGGTATGTGATAATATCTGGAAAGTTTCTCTTCTGTGGCATCCAAGACTATTTTAATGTCTCTAGGTGGGATAGGTGAATTTACTGCCATGTAGCTCAGATTATTTAGAGTATTAAATTCATTTTAAACACACATAAAATATAAAATTTATGTTACTTGGAATTTAAAATAGCCTACTCCTAGTCTCTCTATAAATAACTTTGTATGCTATGTTTGATAGGGTAGTAAGACTGACACTGCTATTTTTGCAGATTAATTTCAGGGTCTTTTTTAAAAATCACGAATGGGCATTCTTATGTACGATATTCTGGGTATATCACTGTCTCTGTTCGGGTCCTAGCGCAGGCTACTCAACTGAAGTGTTTTTAGAAACTGGCCTGGGGCTCATCTGCTATGTTAGGACCTTGCATTGTGAGGTCAGATAAAAGTCGTGCATTTTACTAAAGATCCCAGTGCTATGGTATTAGGATCTCAATGTTTACGCTTCCCCAAAATGCATGTCCTGAAGTCCTAAACCCTAAAGCAATTAACTAATTTAGATTAGGTCATTACAGATCAGTGGACTTTTTTGTTGTTGTTGTTTTGTTTCCAGTACCGGGAATTGAACTCATGACCTTGCGCTTGCCAGGCAGGCGCTATGCTGCTGAGCTAAATCCCCAGCCCCAGATCAGTGGACTTTGAAGAGAAAGACAGGTGAGTTGGTCTCTGTCCCTGTCTCCCTCTCATGGTCTCCCTCCTCACTCCTTCCTTAGTGTGCATGCACCAGCAAGGAGATGCCATGTGAGGACATGGCAAAAAGTGGGCCATCTTCGAGCCAGCAAGAGAGCCCTTGCCAGGAACCAAACCTGACAGCACTTTGACCTCAAACTTCCTTAGCCTCCATTCTATGAGAGTATCAATTTATGTTGTGAAGACATCCAGTCTGGTATTTTCTTGTGGCAGCCTGAACAGACTAATACATGTGATAAATAGGGTGGGGCAGAAAATATCCAAGAGCAGGATTTTTTGGCGATGTGATAAGCCAGTGTGTATCAACATTTTACATCCCTGCTTCATTTTTATAAGCATAAGAATTTCTTGCTCAAATCTCAAATGCAATTTGAGAATTATGTGAATGAAATACATACATCCAAAAAATAAATAAAATGAAAATATTACTGGATGCTTCCCTGGTGGTTCTCTTATGCGCTACCCAGGTCCCACTGTGTTGAAAATTGCCCTAAATCATTCAACGAAGTGTGGAGAAAAATGAAGGCATCTGGTCCTTACATCCTTGCTAGAAATAAGTAATTCATGGGCAAACATAAAATGTGTTTGTCAACTTTTGCCTCATTTTCCATACACTTATTAAATAATAAAACTTTCCTTTTAAAGAACTTTGCTTGATTTTCAAAAAGGTCTGTAATGATCTTATCCCACTTAGACACATAAATGGTTTTAAGTGTCAGAAATGAAAATGTAAATAAAATGTTGGTTAGGGTGCATGTCACCAGGATGCTAAAAAAATCAAATGGCTGATTTACACTGTATTTTCAATGGGTTAGCACTGTGTAGAGCAATACAAATACTGAGCTTTCTTTCCTCTACCAAGGTATTATTTAAAACCATGTAGTTTCATTAAACCTAGAAAAATCTAGCAAACTCACAAAGTTAATCTTAACGGAAGACCTTACAAATGCCCCCATGGGAGAGTTAAATAACCCCCCAAAAACCAAAATCCTGCATTTATTTTTAAAATTTTGTTTATTGGTATCATGGACAATGCTTCTTCAGTGGTGTGGCATTTAACAGAGTCATCTGTACTTTTCTCCCAATGTCAAGTTCTGAAATACACTTTCTCACTAGTGCCCTTAAGGGACAAAAATAAGGTTAGGCCATGTCGCAGGAGACCAGTCTCTTAGACAGTTTTTTGGGGGGTGCTGGGGACATAACACTGGCCTCATGAGGGCTAAGTACAAGTTCTGTCAATGAGCAACATCCGCAGCCTCTCATTTGATGCACTCTTCGTGTACATCCTCAACAGTTTTAACATGCTAATAATATCGGCAGTAAGTACTGGTGCTTCAAAATCACAGCACTGTGATATTTGTTAAAAGATCTTTGTTATCAGTGTAGGACTTAGTAAATGAAAATAAAGTCATTTTAGGACACCTACTAATAACTTACAATGAACCTTTTGTTACCCCAAAAAGTAAAAATGATTAGAAAATTTTTATTCCTTTTGCATTCCATTTTGTCAGTGTCTATAAAATAATGTGTTAACAGGAATTTTAATTATGTATGTAAAATATCTTTGCTCTGAACTTTCACTCCTCATAGTTATGACTCTTTGAGGGCAAATGTAACATTTTACCTTACAGTATCCTACTGTTGTCTATACAGTATTTTTACTTTCATCTCTATAATATATTCCTTTAGGGCAGGGACTAAATCTTAAGTCATAATGGTATTCATTGTCCTCAAATAGTGCTCTACACATAGTAGGAACTTAGGTGTTTGTTTTAAAGTACCTTACTGGTCATCATCAATTTCATTTTTAAGAAATGATCTGGCTTTCTATCATCTCCAGAATTATTGTTTGTTTTGTTTTGTGGTACTGGGGGTCGAACCCAGGACGTTCACACTCAGCTAGGTTCACAGCCTTTTTTTTGAGACAGGATCTCTTTGCAAGGTTGCCAAGGCTGGGCTCAAATTTGGGATTCTCTTGCCTCAGCTTCCCACAGTGCTGGGGTAAAGGGAGTGAGAGTCATCTTTAAATATCAGTAATTGATTCAGAGGACAAATGAGATTTAATTTTTCTTAAAATAGTATAACTACAAAAATATTTGGCATATGAATCAATTACAAAAAAGCTTATTAAACTTATTGTTATATTCAAATATTGATGATTCTAACGTTTCTCACTTAAAACATTGAAACTAAGGTGAAAACTTGATTTCTCATTCTGAATTATATCTCACACAAAGGAGGCATGTAGCATACGCTTTTTGTATTAAAATCTACTTAATGGTAGGGGCTGGGGATTTAGCTCAGTGGCACAGCGCCTGCCTGGTAAGCACAAGGTCATGAGTTCAATTCCCAGTACCGAAAAAAAACCCAAACAAAACAAACAAACAAACAAAAAATCTACCAAATGGTATAAAGTTTCTTAGAGTAAAGAAGTCAAAAGAAATCTACATTGGTATATCTGAATAACAGTCTCATGCACACTAATACAAAGCCCTTTAAAATGAGTGATTCTTCAGCTGAAATTACAAAACTCATTTATAGGACGGAGATCTATCATAACTCATGATATTTCGTTCTTTCATATGTAATATTTGAAAGGACTTAAGTTTATCAACATGTAGATTATATTTGCAAAATACTGTAAATCTTTGCCCAACTGTAAGTTCAGTTAACATGACAGTGTGCTTTATCATATTTCAACAGTGATCATCCAGTAATTTATTGGACACTGATAGGCTTAAGCCTAAGTTCTGATTTTGTATTTGTATGTGTTAAAATTTGAAAATTTAGGTTTAGCAAATACAGAGAAGAACACACGTTTTGCAAAGAAGCCAGATCAACGGAAGGTTTCAAAACAATCAAATAAGGAGAAAAGAATGATGCAGAGACTGCCATAACATTGGTAATATAGCATAGCCCTATATACCATATTAAATGACCATTCTAACTATATGTAAAAAATTATGCAACAGGGATTCTTTTTGATAATTTTGTACATTTCAAAATATGAACACAGTGTTTAACCAATTCATTCAACAACATGATTATGAAAATGACATACAACAGTTTTCTAATGTTTTTACTAGCTGTCTAGTCCATGATATTTAACCTTTATTTGGGGGGTTAAAATTTTACTCCTTGCGGATGCAGAATGGTCTCATTTGTTCTTACTATTTTTACCAAAAAATTCTCCATAGTATTTTCTTAGGATTATTTAGGAGCAGATAATTCCATGACTCCGTTTAATTTGTAAAACCTTTCAAACATTCCCTGAAAAATACAATGGAAATGTAATTATGTAAACTAAAAACATTTAAAAACTTTCAGAGGATCATAAATTTAATTCAGATACTACAAATTATAAGGGTGTGCAACCAAGTCCCTCATTTCTCGGCTTAAAATATGCAAAAATCCTTGTGCTGCCAACTTGTGAGCAGCAGGAGAGACCCTACACAAGCCACTCAGGCTTTAACCGCTGCCTCCTCTACCGTGCTTGCAAACAGTTCAGCAGCACTCTAGTGCGTGGGGGGTGTGCCACCAGGTCGCTTTGCTGGTCTGTTCCCCTTCACCGTCCGTAGGGGTGAGAGGTCAGTGGCACCTGCCAGGGAGTGACAGACAGGGTCAAGGTGTCCGGATCTCCGTTCCAGCCCCACAGTGCACCCTGCCTGCCTACCTTGACAGGGTGCAGGTAGCCGTCGCCACGCAAGGTGCCCAGACTGGGGTCCGCCGGCGCCTCGGCGTCGTCCTGCAGGCTGCGGGTAAGATGCGCGATGTAGGTGGTGGCCAGCAGCAGCACGTCCAGCTTGGACAGCTTGGTGTCGGGTGGCACCGACGGCAGCGTGCGCTGCAGCTCCAGGAAGGCGTGCCGCAGAGTCTGCACGCGGCTGCGCTCCCGCGCTGCGTTCGCCGCAGCCGGCCTCCCGCTCCCGGGGCGCGCTGCGAC
>NW_004955444.1:12248460-12309819 GCF_000276665.1 Chinchilla lanigera | reverse complement strand
GGGAGGGAGCGGCCGGCCCGGCGCCGCCGTCCCGCAGCCGGCGCCTTCGCGAGGGAGGTTCCCGCGGACTCCCGGTACTTCCCAGCGGCGTAACTAGGACGTACTTGAGACGAGGTCTACGGTTAAGGAAACAAAACGGGACGTCATGTTCTCTTTGGAATCAAAACGGAATTTCAAATTCAAAATCTCACCGAAAGCTGACGCGTTGGCTGACGCCTGTAATCCCAGCTACTAGGCAGGCTGAGGCAGGAGGATCACAAGTTGTAGACCAGCCGGGGCAACTTAGGGACACCCTATTTTAAAATTTAAAATAAAGGGCGAGGGCTGTGTTGTGTAGTACAGCACTTGGCTGGCACACGAGAGACCCTGCGGTCAATTCCCGGTACTGGGGTATGAAAAGTCAGTGAGGAAACTGCCCTGGTATATGATCTTGAATATTTTCCAATAGCTTTCTAACTTTCCAAATTGGCATCCAGATTGGCATTACCAAGCAATAAGCAGGAAGCACTTGTTATAAGTGTATGCACCAGCGCACAATTAATTAGATGTTTTAGTGAGTCTGAGTGATCATCGGGCTTTAATCTCAGTGCTCATCCAATACTTGTAATTAGATCTACATTTTAGAAAGAAGCACAACCAATTCCACTGATTCCAAAGGACTTCTACTGAGTAAGAAAGCACATCCTTATTTTCCCAGTAAGCGGTACACAGTGAGTGGTAAGATCCTTGAATTCACACGTGAAAATCAAAGTTTCAGATACTAAAAAGAAGCAAATCCAGTAAGAATTTAAGGAACTTACATATTGAGATATCATAAAGCCACAAGCGCTCAAAAGATGCCACTGTCTAGTTCTGTGAAGTTTAAAAAAATCAGATCATGTGAGGTTGCATTTACTCGTTTTCCACATTTACTTTGGGTTATGGAGAAGGTGAGGTTCATATACATCTTTTGTTTGTTTGTTTTCAGAAAGCTTTTAGATCCCTTCAAAAAAGAGATTCCTATATTTCGAGGGAGGAAGGGAGAGAGAGACAGAGAGGAGCTCATTGTTTAATTGCTTTAAAAATGAAGCAAACAAGGCTCTTCATTGCCAAAAAAGATAGCGAAAAGGCTCTTCTGCAACAGTGGCTGGACAATGGCTGTGTTGCCCAGCAGGTGAGAGCGAAAGGACCAGTGTTAACAATACCAACCACGCGTGTCACTCCGTTGACCTAACTTCTGCCACTTTAAGCAGCCTCTCTGAAGCCTCTGATAATTTTTTGGACTTTTATTAGTACATGTTTGCAGTACATAATGGATGCATTCACTGTAGGGGATTGGTACTGTACATAATACATTTCGGTTTCTTTCTTCCCACTCCTTCCCCCCCTTTTAATTTTTCCAGCATCAGATTCATTTATTTATAAGAACTTGTAAAGTTAATTATCATATATATTGATTGAAAACCAGACTAACAGGCCAAAGAACATATGTAACATGTAAGACAATTGTACTAATTCAAGGTCCACTTTTAGATAGATTGTCTGCACATTATAATACCTTTTTTTCTCGGTACCAGGAATTGAACTCATGACCTCGCACTCGCCAGGCAGGCGCTTGCACCACCGAGCTATATCCCCGGCCCTCTTTTTTCTATTATCTTTTACTTCATACTTTATTTACTTATTGAGTGTTTCATATAAGAGAAATATGCAATATTTAAACGTATGTGTCTGAGTTGCTTCACTTAACATCATGGTCTCAAGTGCATCCATTTTCCTACAGATGACTTAAGTTTATCATTTTTTACAACAGAGTAGTGCTCCATTGTGTGTAGTTACCACGTTTTTAAATCCGTTCATCTGTTGATGGACATATATGCTGTTTCCAAGATTTAGCTATTAGGATTTGCACTGCTATAAACATGGGTATGCATACATCACTGTGGTATTTTTAACTTTTTTGGGAAAAAACCCAAAAGGAGAATAGCTGGGTCAAATGAAATTTCTACCTTTAGGTTTTGAGGAATCTCCATAGTGATTTCCATCGTGGTTGTATCAGTTTACAGTCCTACTAATAACTGAGAAGGGTTCCTTTCTTCCCACAGTCTTGCCAGCATTTGTTATTGGTAGCCATTGTTTCTGGACTGAGGGAATCTCAGTGTTGTTTTAATTTGCATTTCTTGGGATCACCAGCAATGTCGAACATTTTTTCACGTATTTGTTGACTGTATTTCTTCATCCAAAAAGTGTATATTCATCTCAGATGCCCATTTTTTAAATTTTGAGAAGTCTGATTTTTTTTTAAGTTCTTTATATATTCTACGTATTAGCCCTTCGCCTGAGTAGCTGGCAAAAATCTTTTCCCATTCTGTAGGTTGTCTCATCACTCTGTTAGTGGTCTTCCTTGTTGTGCCCTGATGATTTTATTCTGTGTAGTTCTGTTATGGCTGTGTTTAGATGTCCACCCAAAGCCTCATGCAGTCATAGGTGGGGCTTTTTCAGAGCTATCTGGATCTAGAGTGTGTGATGCTGGAATTGATTCATGGTGCAATGCTAAGATCAAGGGCACTAGGATTAAGGGCAGGAGTGTTCCTCACCCTAAGTAGCCTGCGTAAGGGCTGTGATCATCCCTTGGTTGCTTTGCTACCTTCTGCCTATCATGAACTGTTTCTCCTCTGCCATGCTTATCTGCCATGCCACTCTGCCTTGGAGCCAGCTGACTATGAACTGAAACCTCTACAAACCGTGAGCAACAAGAAAAGTAAGGCAAGTCCTAACTTTGACTCAATATTTTCAGTTAAATTCAAATCCTGCCATTTCCATTATTACATAATTAGTAAAAAGTGTCACTTATTTGGGACTTCATATGTACTAAATGCTTTGGAGGTATTTTCTCATTTGTCTGTACAAAAATTCTGAGGATTTTACATTTTACAGTAGAAGAAATAAAGCTCAGATTAGGTGACTTGTCCAAGGTCCCATAGCTTTGGAGTGGCTGAGAGTTTTTAAACACAGCAGATTTACCCTAACACTTATGCTTGTTGCCACACTGTTTAAAATTTGCATTTTATAACTTGCAAAAACATTTTCATATGTATTGTCTGTTTTTGCAGCTACCTCAATGCATACTTCAAATAGTTTTAGTCCTTATTAGCAGTCCAAATATTACTTCATGGTAAATCTTTTTTCAGAGTTTTTATTGTCTAGTTTTCAAAAAATATGGCTTTAGAGTGTACTAGATTTTATTTCATTGAGTAAAGTTTTGATCTTAGAGTTATTCTTAAGTCATTTTTCCAAAATGAGTCAACTTGTAATGTTAACTGTTAAATTAAGATTGTCTTTTGTAATTCAAAATACGTCACATATCACATATCAGTATAAAAATACTGTTTCATATAAAACATTTTATACATTTTATGTGCATATAAAACAGTAGATTAATTGGTACTTTTCCTCATCTTTCAACTATTTCCCTCATTGTTTAAGATATACTTTGAGTATACTCTTTTGAGTATAGTTCAGAGAGTTTAGATAAACATATGCAGAACTGTAACCACCACCGTAATAAAGATACAGAACATTTCCATCATCCTCCAGATTCCCTTGTACAGACATGGTGTAGTCAACTCTTTGGCCCACCCCCGGTTCCTGGCGACTACTCATCTGTTTTCTTTCGGTATGGTTTTGCCTTTGTCAGAATGTCATACAAAAAGAAGTATATAGTATGTAGCATTTTGAGTCCGGCTTCTTTCACAAAGAATTATATAGTATGTAGCATTTAAGTCCGGCACAATACTTTTGAAACTCATTCATGTTAAGCATATCAGTGGTGCATTCCTTTTCTTTACTGGATAGCATTCTGTCCCATTTCCCAGCTGAGACACCTTTGGGTTGTCTTCAGTTTTTGGTCATTACAAATGAACCACTATAAACATTCAGCTACAGGTTTCTGTGAGTATAGTTTTTCATTTCACTTGGGAAAATACCTAGAAATGAGACTGCTTTGTATGGTACATGTATGTTTAACTGTAAGAGTATCTCAAACTTTTGCCCAAAGCAGCTATCATATTTTTGGAGTCCCATCCGTAGTGCATGAGTGTTCCCGTTGCTCTAATTCCTAGCCAATTTGACTAGGGTATTTTTTCTTTATATCAATTCTAATACTTGTTTTAAAAATAAAAGTTGAGCCAGTAGTTTTAAATTGGCTGATTTTGCAACCTAGATATCTTAATTGTGAACTACTCTAATTTCTCAAGTTTACCATGTCTAACCAGAACCGGCCCACATTGTTCTGGAGCTGAGTAGCAGCAATTACCTTTAGGTGGACATGTGCTCTCCAGTTCATTTTGGCCACCTCCTCACCTGTTTCCCTTACTGATAGTACCTCCTGCCTATATCTGAGAACATATTGGAGACCCCTTAATGGAGCAGTTGAGAATTTGGCTACTGGAGTGAATGACTGGGTTTCTTTGAATGTTTATCTAAGCCTCACTTTCCCATCTGTGAAATGGGGCTGAAAGTACTCTTTTCTCAAAGAGCTCCAGTGTTTAAAATTTTTATTTGGGTAATGATTCAACTTTTAAAATATAGGCATTTAAAAATGGAAAATAATTAATATGATATTTTTGAAATAGGTCTTACATAATAACTTACGGAGTAAGCCATTGACAAAGTAAGGTGCTAGATGTCACAAAAATTTAGCCTATTCTAACATTAAAAATCTTTGTTGCTTACCACTGTTGCTGTTTTTCTCAGGTGAGTATCCTAATTCCAAGGAGGTTCTTTGAAAACTGCAAATAAAAATGTTAACATGCTTATTTTAGTGATATGCATATGTTTATTTTGCATCTAATATTAGACTAGGGTTGATTTTAGCAAAGCAAAATTAAAGACATTTTGAACTTTGCAATTGAGTTCATATGAGAACATCCTAGTTTTTTTTTTAACCAAAATTATCATCTTTATCTGGGTTTTCAAAATTCTTTTTGGAGTACATCGGTCTGTTGTTACAACTGTTCAAACACAACAATGGTGAAGGCAAATTATTTTAACTATTAGAGTTCACTTTTTAATTTAAAGAAACCTAATACTTCTATATCCTAGCAAGAGATACTAGCCATTTCAGAAACAGTTAAATAATATTCAGTGACTATTTCCTGTGAGTTAATGTGTCCCAGAGAGTCACATTCCTTAAAGGTATCCGAAACCAAGAACATTCTAACTCAGCTAGAAAGTTATTTTTACATTAACAGAAGAGATGGATTGACTGTCAACATTGCTTGGGCTTGAAAGACAGTTGAGTATTAAAGTAATAATTTGCCTTTTTCATTGTACAGCGCTGTACACTATTCTCAGTGGATCTTACATATAATATGTAAATGTATTTAATATCTATTTTTAAATTATTAAGGCTCAAGCACTTCCTAGCATATTTGAAAAAAGAGGAAACATCTGTCAAAAGTACTTACTGTGACAAACACAGAAAGAAGCAGTAACATATATCCTTTGTTTGTTTAGTAACATCTATTATATTTAATTTAACAGTAAAGGTATTTGTTCAGAATCAGCCTTTAAGTAAAATAGAGTTTTGCCCTAATCTTTATTTAAAATGTACATTGATAGTATCAGGTTCAGTTTGAGGGTCAAAAACAACGTCAGTGAGTCTGACTTTTCCTCCCTGTAGGGAAAGTGGGCTTGTGTAAATATACATGAGCACAGACTGTGTGCATTTATTAAAGAGGTAGAAAACATTCCCCTGTCTTTGGACAGATGTATGCTCTATATAGAATATAAGCACAGTTTCTACTATGTAGGACCCTAAAGGAGTATGGAGCGTATGCTTTTAGCTCACGGGAAGATGTAATCTAAATTCTTTTCTCCTACTTTGCAGGCTTCTTCACCTTGAATGTTAAACATAGACTATAGGGGACATATATGCTGATGCCAGCTCATTCTCTCCCTTAAAGTAATTAAGGGGAAGATGGGAAGGTTTGCTTCAATCAGTTTTTTTTAGAAGTTCAACCATTTTCTTTTCCTGCAGTGCTGGAGACTGAACCCAGGTCTCTGTGCATGCCAGGCAAGCCCTCGGCCACTGAGCTGCATGCCCAGCCTGGGTACTTTGTTTTACCACTTTATGACCATCTAGATTTATTTTCATTATCTCTTAGCTTCATGTTAAACTACTAAAAATGTTGGCAGCAGGGAACCCTTAAAATCTATATCAAGAGCTTGATGAAATTCCATAATGTGTTTGGTTGCCTTTTATTAAAGAGAAACATAACTGGTGGTCCTATCGAATGAGACTTAAATCTTCTGAGAAACCAACATAATATTTTGACATAACTGGAGTGAAAATATTACCTGAGGAAATAATATCATTTAAAAGGAAACACTATGTACTGTGTTCCTCCCAGGATGAAACTGGAAACTCAGAACTGCACACGATCAGCTTCACTGACAGTGGCAGGATGTTCTTTTGTCCTCTTCTCACAGGAGTCCCTCTTTCCTGCTGGCTTTGTGTATGGCAGCTTACCTGGCAGTGCAGAGTAGTTTATACTTAAAGTGGGTTTAGTTTTGTATTTAATTAGGCAAATGAGGGTAGAGTGACTTGTTGTTTGGTCAGTATACTCCTAGGGATATGAGCTTTAGACTATGGTATGGGCCACAGCTCACTACTGATCTAATTTAGGGGATGTGGTAATGTATAAGATTCACCAACTTTGTTTTCTGAGGCTGTGTATATTTTTATTGTTTTATTTTCTACCTTGATGATATACTAGCAAGACTTTTCAAAATCCTTGGCAGAAAAAAGTCTCAGGAACATTGTTGTGGAATTGATACCAGTTGTGTAAATCTTTAAGAAACTATCAGGGTGCTATGGACAAACTGGCTGTGGTTTTGATGGTCATCGATATATATATATATATATATATATATATATATATATATCACCAATAAAGGAAATTTTCACCTAGTTCCCATTTTGTTGTGAAATGGAGATGAGGCAAGACTAAAGTTAGGGCTCCCTGTGTAGCCCTTCTCTTCCATGTAAATTACAGCAAACCCCAAGCCTGCATCTCCGCAGGTCTAAGCTACTCTCCATGGAATAAGAGTAGATGGTATAACAGTGCTGTTCACAGGATGTCTTCAGTGGTCTCTGCTAGAGGTGCCGAGTTACCATTTTTGGATTGGACTCTGCAAAGAGGGTCTCATGATGGACCCATTTGACTTTCAGCAGGCAGTTCTGAGAATATGAGAACTATTCCAAAGTTTGCTTTCTGGCTCTGAACACCTTCTCAATGAAATACGATATTGCCCTTCATTATATTGTGATGACTATTATGATATGATTGAAAATATCAATCAAGCAATCATTGTACTCATTAGAAATGAAAAATGAAGTTAAATGATTTATGGTCTATATTAAGGTCTAGTTTATAATGCCCACAGCATTTATCATACTATGTAGTAATTATATCATATTTAATTCCCCTGCATAATTTGTTTCAAGACTTTTGAGATTAGGATATTATGCTGGAATTTTTATATTGTGTTTCCTGGCATACAGTAGGCATCTGTTTTAGAATGAATGAAGTTATGGTTTACCTATACATGGAAACAATATTGTCTTTTAAAAAGCAAAGCAGTTTTCTTCTCAGGAGATTTAGAACTGTTTTATATGGAGCTAAATTGTGGATGGACTCAAGGTTCAGGATATTGATTCTTAAACTATTTTTTGGTCCATAAACTTCTTTGAAAGTCTAAAGTCTCCTTTAGAGACAACAGGTTAAGCATCTTTAGTTTGGAGAAGTGGAGAAAGGAACTGATCTAATTCTCTGGGCTCCTCTTCCTTTCTGCAACCGGTAAGCCCTATTATAGTCACCTCCCTCCTCCCCCTGCTCACCACGGGGTGGGCCATCTATCAACTGGGGTCTCTGGTGCCTCTAATGTCATCCCTGATCATTCACACGCCTATATCTGCATCTTCTGAGACTTTCCCGAGTTACTTGCCCTGCCCTACTTCAGTGAATGTATCTAGTTTGTTAACTCACAACTCTTCCTGAACCACTCCTCCCAGTGCAACTTTGTGACTGTTCGGACTGACCAACAATAAACTTCTTTTCTATTGTGCTAGAAGGATCAGAAGAGAAAGAAGTAGGTGACAGAAGACCTGCTTTCATCTGTATTGCTGACAGTAAGGATGTCCCATCACTCTAAAAAAGATAAACCATATAAATGATGCAAAGAACCTGCCCTATATATTTAATAATTTTAGCATTATCTCTTGGGAGCTTTCTGGAGATCGATTTCCATTTATAAGTTACCTCTGTACATCAGAGAAAAATACTAACTTTGGCTTACCATCTGTGGGTAATAAATAGAGCTATGTGATACATTGTTTCAAAGTTACCTGTAGCTTACAAAGAATTAAAAGCATTCTGCTTTGAAGCTAATAACTAAATTGTAAATATGACAGATAACAGTATCAGATTATCTAAAATTCTATTTTATAAAATGGAATTAAATAAAGCTAAAATAGAGCCACAGTAAAATAAATGATGAAATTCATACCCAAAACAAAATGTCATGGCCTTTTCTATTTAAAAAAAGGCCCATATGGGAAAGTATATATTCAACTCTTATGAGATGGGCATAAGATTAGGATGCACACCTTTCCAGCGGTGACAACCTCCCCACGAGAACATGCCTCTCTCAAAAGATCTCCTTCATCATTCTCCGGAGGAGGAGAAGAGGAAACACAAGAAGAAGGGCCTGATGCAAAGCCCCAATTCCTGTTTCATTGACGTGAAGTGTCCAGGATGCTATACGATCACCACGGTCTTCAGCCATGCACAGACGGTAGTTCTGTGTGTTGGCTGCTCCACTGTCCTCCACCAGCCGGCAGGAGGAGAAGCAAGGCTCACAGAAGGATGCTCCTTCAGGAGGAAGCAGCACTAACAGTACCTGAATCAACATGAATGGGAAGCCATCCCAATGAACACATTTTGGATATTAAAAAAGAAAAAAAAAAGAGTAGGATGTACAAAGATTTAAAACACTGTCTTGCCAGGAATTCCTATTCCCCAAAAATGTACTTGGTTATACAGAGATACCTTTAAAAGTTTCATCTTTGCTCTTCTAAAGACCCGAATGAAATAATGTAGATTTTAAAATTACACAATATATCCTCTAGATTTTAATTTATCCATTTCCTTTCATTTTAGTAGAAATACAAGCCTTTGTGTAAAGACCATGGGCTATATTATTGGCCCATACATAAGGATCAAATTATTGCATATTACATAAATATATCCATAGTGTCATTGGCTTTAAACCTGAGAAGCTCAGCTCTATGCCATCAGGATGAAGAGGGCAAATGTGCAAGGGGCAAGGAAGAACAGTTCCACAACGGATCAAAGGTATAAGTACTCTTGAGAAAGGCTCAAGTAATTATTGCAGCTAGTCAGCCTTTACTTTAAATGTTAGTCTAATTTAATTGACATTAGAGTCCATTTTTCAGTGTAGTAGATAAAACCTTCTTTAAATACTTTTTTTAAATTTAAAGTTGTTTCATATTACCCCATTCTTTCTCCTTTTTACCTATAAAAGTATTGCTTATATATCACAACTTTCCATATGTGCACATTTTCCTACCCACTAAACTAAAGTGAATTTCTAAATGAAGCAGTCATTATTGTTCTTATTTCCAGAGTTCTGCCAGTCACTGCTAGAGTTGTTAAGAACCGCCAGATCTGCTTCATGGAGCTGAAATCTGCTTCTTTGTGCCTCTGCTAACATTGTGACCTTAGACAAATTAGTTCATCTTTCTGAAACTCAGCTTTTTCATCTACAAAATGGATATAATTATCTGCCCCAAAAGTTACAGTGACTAAATGCAGTAACATGTATAAATATTTGAAATGTTCAGCATAGTAGATGCCAGCTCTCTTTTGTTGTCTTGCTTCCCCTTCTTCACCTCCTAAGCCCCATGGTGTTCCCTTTTAAATTATTGATTATCCTAATGGCAACTACAGCAAGATATGAAGCGAGTGGCCTCACTAGCCTAAAGATGTCAGAAAGATTCATCTACATTAATAGCGTATTGTAGAATTTTCTTTTTTTAAAGGCTGAAGAATGTTCTGTGTTCCATTTTATCTATATACTCCATTTTCTTTATTCATTCATCTGTCCAGGGATATAGCGCTGCCATGACCAAAGGTGGAATATCTCTTGAAGATCCTGATTTCTCTTCTTTTTCAAACTTAAAAGTGAGATTGCTAGATCATACAATAGTCCTATTTTTAACTTTTTTTTTTTTAATACTGGGGCTTAAACACAGAGCCTTGTGAAGGCCGTGCAAAGCACTTTGACACTGAGCTACATCCCTATCCCTTTTAATTTCATTTTTAAATTTTGATACAGGGTCTCCCCAAGTTGCCCATGCTTGCCTCCAATTTGTGACACTCCTGCCTCAGCCTCCTGAGAATCTAGGATTAAGGGTGTGCTACAAAACCTGGCCTATTTTTAACTTATTGAGGAGCCTCCATTCTGTTTTCTTTAGTGGCTGCACCATTTTGCATTCCCATTAAGAGTGTACAGAAGTTCTACTTTCTCCACATCCTTGCCAACACTGTGTGTGTGCATGTGTGTGTGTATGTGTGTGTTCATTCCTGGAGGAATGTTGCATATGCTAGCAAAACACTCTACCACTGAGGTACATCTCCAGTACACCCACCACCCCTTTTATTTATAATAGCCATCCTGACACGTGTGAGGTGAAATTCACTGTAGTTTAGATTTGCATTTCTTGATGACTAGTAATATTGAGCATTTTTCCATATACCTGTCCATCTTTATGTGCTCATTGGAGAAATGTCTACTCAAGTCCTTCATCGGTGTTTTAATTAGGTTATTAGTGTTCATTGCTATTGAGTTGAGTTGGAGATGTTCCATGTATTTTGGAGATTAACTTCTATCAGCTGTATGGTTTGCAGATATTTCTTCCATTCTATCAGTTTTACTCTGTTGTTTCCTTTGTTGAAGCTTTTTTGGTTTGATGCAATACCACTTACTTACTTTTGTTGCCTGTGCTTTTAGTGTCATAACCATGAAATCATTGCTAAGATGAATGTCGTGGAGCTTGTCCTTAATGGTCTTTTGTAGGAGTTGAGTGGTTTCAGGTATTTACATCTTTTAGCCATTTTGAGTTGATTTTTAAATATAGTTTAAGAATCTAGTTTCATTTATCTCATGTGTGGGTATACAGTTTTTCTTACTGAAAATAAAGACAATCCCTTCCCTATTGTATATTCTTGGCACAACTGTTAATATCACTTGACTCCATATATGTGGATTATTTCTGAGCTCTCTATTCTCCACTGCTCTCTATGTCTGTCTTATGTCCGTTTTGTACTGTTTTGATTATTATAACTATATTTTGAAGTCAGTGAATGTGATATCTCTAGCTTTCTTATTTCTCAAGATTGACTTGGCTACTGATGATCTTTTGTGGTTTCATATGAATTTAGATTTTTAAAAATTTCTGTAAAAATTGCTACTGAGGTTTTGATAAGTCAGTCATATGAAAATTTTAACAATTCATGGACATGGGATGTCTTTTCATTTGTGTCTAATTTCTATCTTTCTTTTTCTTTTTTTTTTTTTTTTTTTTTTTTTTTTTGAGACAGTGTCTATAGCCCAGGCTGGCCTGGAACTCACAGTGATTCTCCTGTCTCAGCCTCCCGAACTTGAGGATTATAGGCATGCACGACCACTCTTAGCTTTGTGTCTAATTTCCTTTATCACTACTTTATAGTTTCAGAGTACAAGTCTCTCACCTTCCTAATTAAATTTATTCCTGAATATTTTATTATTTTTGGTACTGTTACAAATGGGATAATTTCCCTAATTTCCTTTTCACGTTGTTGTAAGTGTATCTGTATGACTCTAAAATTTGTTTTTAATAGTTACATTTCAGACTAGATTATAAAGAGATCAATAAAGTTTGTTTTGAGAAAATTAAATGACTAGTTTTAAAGAATTATAAAATTGGGACATATTATAATTATTTTGTCAAATTTCATTGGTGAAATTAAAATTAATTTATCTAATCTCTGAATCTGGAAGAAATTTTGAAATCTGCTAAGATTAAAGAGCCTACATTATGTTAGAATAGTCTCCTTTTTGGGTGACAGCTGACATTGAATTCTCTGGGTACTTCAGTATTTATAAGCTGCTTTAGCATCTTTGGTGTCATACAGAAAATATGTAAAATACTGAAATCTTACCCTGGATCTAGTTCTATCCTTCACAGCCAGCCAATGGGAAGATAAATAGAAGAGAAATGTGTTCTGTATCACAAGTTTTAGACCAAGAGAAATTCACATTGCCAACACAGTATCATTCATGGGTATAATGTCCCATTTTTCTAAATTATTTTTGACAGTGAATATTCAGTGGACTTGATATGGCAAGATCACCAGAGCTACATTCCTATCCACCTTGTTCATCCTCACCTTTACCTCTTTGCCTACAGTGACAGAACTCCTAGGATATGCTATCCATGTATAAAGCCTCATACACGGTTCCAATTTCTTTTTCCCTTTCCCCTGGCCTAACCCGTTTTCTAATCCTCCATTTGCTGCGATAGCTATGGAACAAGAATATCAGCATTCAAATACTGTCATGGAAGGAAAGAAGAGTCTCATCCCATTGATTTGGAGTGCAAAATTTGTGAAGAGTTATTTCTAAGATATTCCCTAACATGATAAAGGTAATGATCACACATTACACTTAGTTACATTTAGTTGATTAGTTGGGCAAGGGAGGTTGGTGTGCCCTTTGCAACACAATCTTAGGAAAATTATAGTCCAAATATTCAGGTTTAGAGGTATGTGCATAACAGGAGTGACAGCCCACAGAGTACAGGTCAGATATGGTTGTCGTACATTTTAAAAATCTTTATTAGCACACGTTTGCAGTAAACAATGATTACATGCATTGTGGAGAGTTGATATATATAGATAATGCATTGTAATTCTTTTTATATCTCCTTCCCTTCTCTTCTCCATCTCTTGGTCCTTGTCCCTAATTTTGTTTTGTTCTTTACTTATTTTGGGGGTTTTTCATAAAAGAGAAACCATGGGATATTTAAGTTTGTCTGATTTATTTCATTTAACAAGGTGCATTCATTTTCCTGCAAATAACTTATATTTATCCTTTTCTTCAAGGCAGAGTTGTACATAAAGACCACGTTTTCTTCAGCCATCCATCCATCAGTGAACATTTAGGCTGCTTCCAAGATTTAGCTATTATGAGTTGTGCTGTAGAAACATGAGTATGCATTTATCACTGTCTTTAACTCTTTTGGGAAGATACTTGGAAGGAGGATAGCTGTGTCAAATGGAATTTCTATTTTTAGTGTTATGAGGAATCTCCACTCTAATTTCCATAGTGGTTATATATTCCCACCAACAGTGTAGAAGGATTTCCCCTGCAGCTTTGCCAGACTTTGGTATTATTTGATTTCTTGATGATAGCCTTCTTTCTGGAATAAGATAGACTCTCAGAGTCCTTTTACTTTGGCCAGCTATGTTGCACATTTTTTCATGTGTTTACTGACTATTCATATTTCTCAGAAGTGCCTATTAATTTCAGTTGTCCATTTCTTATTGGTCTCCTATTTCGGGGGTGTCTAATTTTTTGACTTCTTTATATTCTAATTCCTCATCTTCTGCTACAGGCAGCTATGAAACAAGAATATCAGCATTCAAACATTATCATGTGATGAAGATAGAGGCTCATTCCAATGTTTTGGACCACCAAATTTGTGAAGAGTCATTTCTAGGATACTCCCAGATATTAGTCCGCTGTCAGAGGTATAGATGGCAAAATTTTTTCCCTATTCTGTAGGTTGTCTCTTCACTGTATTGTTTGTTTCCTCTGCTCTGCAGAAGCTTTTTAATTTGATATAATCTCATTTGTTGATATTTGTTGTTATTTCTTGTGCAATTGAGGTTCTGTTCAGAAAGTCCTTGTCTTTAAAAGTTTTGCCTATTTTATCTTCCAGCAGGTTGAGTGTTTCTGTTTTATTATTTAGATCTCTGACTCATTTGGATTTTAGTTTAGTAGATAGTCAGAGATATGGATCTAGGGTCAATCTTCTGCATGCGCAGAACCAGTTTCCCAACACCATTTACTGAGCAGGCTTTTTCCCCCAGCATATTTTTGGCCCTTTTGTCAAAGATCAGATGACTGAATGGCCTGAATCAGATGGCCTGTGGTTGTGTCTGCATCCTTTATTCTGTCTGACTGATTCACATCTCATTTTTGTGCCAGTACCATACTGTTTTTATCACTGTAAGTTTGTAATACAACTTGAAGTATGGGATTGTAATACCTCCTGCCTTGCTCTTGTAGCCCAGGAGTGCTTGCTATTCTGGGTCACTTCTGGTTCCATATGAATTTTAGGATTGTTTTTTCTAGCTCCATGAGGAATGTTGTTGGTATTTTGCTTTGAAATCTATATATCAGTTTTGGAAGTATGATCATTTTGACACTACTGGGTCTACCTATCCAGGAACAGGGGTATCTTTCCATTTTTGGATGCCCTCTTTGACTTCCTTTTTCTTAGTACTGTGGTTTTTACTGTAGAATTGAAAGCTTCCTTGATTAGGTGTTTAATTTTTCTTGATGCTATTATGAATGGTTTTTTTATAATTTCCTCCTTGGTGGGCTCATTATTGGTGAACAGGAATGCTATTGATGTTTATGTTTGGATTCTGTATCCTGTTACCTTGCTGAATTTGGTTATTAATTCTGGGAGTTTTTGGTGGAACTTTTTTAATGTAAAGGATCATGTTATCTGGCTGTGATACATTTTTATTGTATATCCTGATGAAACATTTTTGTGGTACATTTTCATTTTCCATTTTGATTATTATACTATTGCTGAATAAATATACTAGTAACTTAAGTTTCACCGTTTGTTTGAGTGTGTTTTTATCATTTACATAATTCACATTGTGGATTTCCACTAGAATAAAATTACGTATTTTTCCCATATCATGGCTCTATATTTAGATGGCAGATAGTCATACCTACTACCAACTAAAGACAGGTTTTGTTCATAGCAGCTAACATTTTTATAATAAATGAAATTTATTAGTAATTGCATTTATCTTCATTCACAACTAAGTTTTTTTTAAAAAAAGTCTTAAAACAGTTTTCAACAAAAAACCTTATTTCATCACAATTTTTTTTTATTGCTCAAATTTTCTTTTCAACAGAGGTCAGAAACTCAGTGTGACGGTGGACTTCTTATCTAAGAGTTGCTTGCATCTTCATTTTTACTGCTCTTTTTCTTGCTGATTTTTTTGGCATCTTTGGATGCTTTCCAGTTTATTAGGAATTGTCTTTCCACATTTTTTATTTCTTTTCCATCAAGAGATTCTGGAGAAAAATACGTATGTTTTAAAAATACATATATATGTGATATGTACTTCTGTTTAGGGCACATTGAACTTAAATTGCACAATCAGTGAAATAAATTTCTTTTAAAAGTACCTTATGTATAGCTTACATATTTTGTAGGGTTTATATTTATTTTTAGATTTTTTTTATTTCAAAAAGAATATGTGATTATTTACAACTGATCCATAATAAAAAAAGCATGAAAAGGTTCTGTAATTATCCACAAACCTCTTTTTTTTTTTATCACTGCCAAAGATAACCAATGCAAACAATTTGATATATGGTCCCTTTTCCATATAGTGTACATAAACTATACTATTATTATTATTATTATTATTATTATTATTATTATTATTTTTGGTACCGGGAATCAAACTCATGACCTCAGGCTTGCCAGGCAAGCGCTTATGTCACTGAACTACATCCCCTGTGCTATACTATTATTTGTAAAATAAAAAATATACTCAAAGTGAAGTATTTTGTATTGGCTTAAATAATATGATTACTATTCTTAGGAAAAGTATATTTTTGTTAAAAATAAATGACAAGTTTTATATCTGTAATATGATACTTGTAAAGTACATATAAGAATAATTCTTATGTCCTCGGACATAGGCTGTAATAGGAACAACGTACAGAATTGGCCTTTTGGTTCTATGAGGTGTAATTTCAGATAACTTTACAATTTCATTTTTAAAAAGTTTTAAAAATTGAGCTCCTTATAATAATTTTGTAGCCAGCTTAGTGGTACATACCTGTAATCCCAGAACTCGAGAAACTGAGGCAGAAGGACTGCTATGAGTTCAGGGTCAGCCTGGGATAATTAAAAATATGGAAAGCAAACCACAGATAAGGAGTGGACTACTGTTTAAACTAGAACCATAGCTTCTAGAAGTATAAAATTGTCTTCATATCTTGTCTCATGTGCTTTTCTTAACTGAATAGTTAGAAATTTCCAAACTACAATTTGAAAAATTAACTAAACCTTTTGTCATGATACATGTTAGTAATTTTAGCATTATATTAAAGATCATTCTTTTACGCTCAGTTTTCTCAATTGTATTTATCGATGTCTTTTCAGGTTTGCTTTCATTAATAATTGTATAACTTGTTAGCCTATCTTTAGATGGCATATGTGTAATCAGTATATACTGTAAACCTCTGTTATAAAGATAAAGAATGAGTTTGGCATAGTGATGCATGCCTGTAATCCCAGCTACTCAAGCAGCTGAGGCAGGAGGATGGCAAGTTTGAGATCAGCCTGGGCAACTTGACAAGTTAGGCCCGCCTAAACTACATAGCAAGACTCTTTCTCAAAAAAAAAAAAATTTAAAAATTAGGGGTTAGGGATATAGCTCAGTGGTACAGCATCTGCCTGGCAATTGTGAGGTCCTGAGTTTGATTCTTGGTACCAAAATATAAATAAATATTTTTAAAAATTAAAATTGTATTATTTAATGAGCTGGTCTGAACATGAGATTTGCTCCTGTTTATGCCAACTAAGCCAGATATGAGGCTTGTTCTAATTGGTGAGGACTGGATAACTTACAAAACACGAAATGGCTCCCCGTGAGGCCTTGGTGGGATACAGCAGACCAGGCCCTCAAGTAACCTTATGTTTTAGGGTTTTACATTTAGTAGAAAGAAAAGCATGAGAATAAGAAAAGCTAAACTCAAAACGGATTTGTCATATTTGTATATGTGCATGGAAAAAACTGGAAGAATGTATACTAAAATATTTATAGCAGATTTATGGTAGCACTTTGAATGATATTTCTTTTCTTTGTATTTTTGCAGGAAATATATATTAATTTTTAAATCATAAGCTATATTATAGAAAAGATTTATCCAAAATAAACTTTGAATAAATCCTCTTTATTTAGTAATCAGCAAAGCTATCTCCACTTTTTTTTTCTGGTACTGGAGATTTAATCCAGTGCCATGGTAGGTAAGCACTCTATCACTGAGCTATATCCCCAGCCCTTTAAAAAATACCTATTTTTAGACAATGTCTCTCTAAGGATTGACAAACCCAAATCTTTTACACCAATGTCTTTTTCATGTTAACGTCCCAAGCTGGGCTCCAAATTGCAATCCTCCTGCCTCAGTCTCCCAGGTAGCTGGAATTGCAGGTGTGCACCACCACACCCAGCTTTCCACATCTTTTATAGTCTTACCTACAGTGTTGTTAATGAGAAAAACTTGTAGAAATGATCTTGTAATCATTGGGAGTTCCTTAATCATCAAACATTAATTATGTTAACTCTGCTTGCTGAGGAAAGTGGACTAATAAAGTTGTGTGTAGTGGGCAGAGAAGGGAGGGGATGACAGGATGGGATGGGGGATGTATAGTAGAATCATTTGTAGAGTTTCAAAGAAATATACAGGACTGTTCTCCCAGCATATTCACTGTTTCTTACCCTCACAGCCCGGGTGTAGTCCTTGCACATATATTTTGAAAAGTGTCTTGCATTTTTCTGATATGCTTTCCTTCTTACTTCCTGAGGACCCCTGCATTAGCAGTATAATTAATCAAAGTTTACTACAGCTGTGAGTTTTGAAGTGATTTTGTTATTATTAGGGTGTGTGTGTGTGTGTGTGTGTGTGGTACTGGGGATTGAGCCAAGGCTTCACACTGAGCTACAACCCCATTCTTTTTATTTTTTATTTTGGACAGGGTCTTGCTAAATTGCCCAGGTTGGCCTCAAACCTGTGGTCCCCTTGCTTTCTGAATAGTTGGGATTACAAGCATATACCACTTGCCCAGCATGCATTAATTTTCATACCCAAGTACAGTATGTCACAGTGGCTCTGATACAGGAACTGTCGTGAGGCTCCTTTGGGAGCACTGCTCTTCCTCTTTGATGCCATGTATTTCGTCACCACTGAGTACTTTTTGTACATTTTTCTATTACAGTGTATGTTCAGGAATATTATTAGTAGTAAATACTTCATAAAAGATTTTCCCCAGGCTGTTTCCCTTTCAAATGAAAAGTAATTCTGTGTTCTTAGGGTACCATTTGGCAAACATTAAGCAATAAAAACTTGATCAATTTTATCTACAGAACAAAGAGCTAAGGAGTCCCTTGGGCTCATCAGAGGATTTGTGCCAATGAAAGTTTATCAAAAGGTCAGCAAGTTGTACACATTTATGACTAGCTGTTTTTGTGGGTAATAGCCACATCCTATCTGGTGCTTTAATTATTTCTGAAAGATACTTTTCAATTTTTTAAGAGTGTCTCTCAATTTTAACTTTAGGTGTTATTTAAAATACTGAACTTAAAGTTGATCATTTTCAAAGATCAAGATGTCATATAGCTGTAAGCTTGCTGATACATTAAACATTTCAGCAGGTGCCTTTCCCTAAGAAAATTATACTAATAGAAAGCATATACCCAGTGATTTGGACACCAGTATCAGTCTGTCCCTGTATTTTGGTTTGAGACAAACAGGATTTCCATTGAGATCCATTTTCCAGAGCTTTGTCAGCTTGTTCAGTAAAAACTCTAAATCCTACAATTAGAGAAGAAAAAGCAAGATATAAGTACTTCAAAATTATCAGTATTTCCAGCATATCAGTTAAATATTTTTATTGCTTTTCACAGAGTTCTAGTTCTGTGCCAGTTTCCTAGATGATCCATACCTGGTTTTTACTAGTAGTAGAAGAGGCTAAAAAGGAAGCAAAAAGTGAGATCCTGACGGGGTCTGGCTGTTCTTGGTCATGCCTCCCTTAAATGGACCTAACCTGAAGCTCAGAAAACACTTTTTCTGCAGAAGTTGCCCTGTTTAGTGGAATTTATAGCAGTTTGCACTTTAAGGCAATTGAAGTGAACAGTGGTAAGTAAACAGTCTGTTGGCATTACACAGAATATATATTGTTGCCTTTTATTTGTAAAGAATGCAGAAAACTATCAAAGCGGAAAATAAGAGGGGAAAAATCACTATGTGAAAATATAGGGATTTTTAAAAGGCAATCCTAAATTTCCAGGCACTGTTGCTTACTGTGTGACCTTAGGCAAGCCTTTGTCATGCATCAATTTATAACATGAGGATAATTATTAAGATTAATTGCCTTGGCATCTAAAATACCAGGAACAAAGAAGGTAAATCACAAATGTGTTAGTTCTCTCACTGTGTGCCTTCCCTGCTACTTCTCACCTAATTCCATTTCTCTTAATGTTGTTCAACACAGCAAAAGTTTAAGGAAGAAGAAACTTTTGATCTACTGACAAGGAAGTAGCTTACTTTTTCTATGAAAGCTCTAGTCACAGATTGTAACTTCAACCCTCAGCCTTAGAGTTTGCCCTCCCCACAACATTTAACAGCAGTTAATACAACCATTTTATGTGAGTTACACTGTATTTTTATTACTCTTAAACCCCGTAAGGAAAGGATTTTGCATTTTATTTTTGTAAGTATTGAATTATAATACCTGTCCTCCAAAAGTTAAATAATAACAATAATAGAACTTTAAGTTGATAGAGATAAAAAGAATGTTTAGAGTTTTGTTAACTATTCTTCACTTGATAAATGACCCACAACATAGTCCCTCCAGTGTATGTTTGCTTAAGACTAAACTAATCCTGCGCTGAAATACGATTACCCTTTGGATACGCTCTGGTTGTTCATTGCCTTCCTGTCTTTAATAAAATGCTTTCACTTTCCTGCCCTTCAATAAGTTACTAAGGGGAGCAGACACTTCTGGACAGTCTCTGTTTGATAAATGATCATGTCATGCTATCACTTAGAGGAGTGCTGCAAAATACTGAAAAGCCAATTCTGTTTCTTCAGCGGGGCTGGTGCCTAAGCTCCTGTGTGGACATCTTCGGTACAGCAGTGCTCTTTCCACGATTAATGATGACCACTGATGAACCTGTATTTGACCAGCATGCTCCAATCTTTATTGGAAACGTCTGGCCCAACTGTCCTTACTAAAGCTAAAGACAGTCATTTGTCATCCCTTTGACTGCCTGTCATCATCTGCCTGGGAAAATCTATAATTTTTGGCTTGTTCCTGACTAAACTGTGGAATGAATAAATTTATCTTTGGGCTATTCTGCTTGTCAGGATCAATATTGAGCAGAGGTTGAATAAATTAGCAACTACGAAAATATGACAGACCTTAGTAGTTTATTCATTTGTGTCTTATAAATCAAATACTTAGTATATATATGTAAGAAGCAAGCCTGTCAGATTTTGTATTTCCCCCATTCATTCTGAAGATTCTATATTTCATGATAAATGATCATCAGAAAATGAGTGGAGTGAATCACTAATGAGTCTGATAAGACGAACTTTTCAGGTCATTTTATTGATTCAGCAAACTTTGTAGACATAAAAACTGTAGGTAAAGATTACATTTTTTGGCAGGTTTTTACAGATTTTTGCAATCTGACATTTAATTTCATAGTGTTAGCAACTTACAGGATGGCGGCCCTAGTGAAGTTCATGTCTCCACTTACACTCATCAAGCTACTCGCAGAAATACAAGTCTTACTGTAAATCATCATTAGAATATTTAATATTTTTATACATTGATGTATACCTGTTTTAAAAAGTGACAGGAAAAATGCAAAATGAACCAAAAGTAAGTGTCAGTTTAAGTAAGTTTAAACCAGACCCCTGCATGTTGAAGAAAAGAGTTTCTAAACTGAGTATTGTTGGTCTCCTCTTCAATCCTTGCCACCAGTTTTATTCTGGAGAAGTGAGTCATCTGTCCATCAAGTTTTCTGCTGCTGCTCTTGTATCCTCCTCCATCCCACTTTCCTATATTTTCAACTAAGGAAGAATACTAGTTTTCTTGTGTTTATCAGTTTTGTTGAGCCTTGGCATCTTTCTTGCATTTCCATTTCTAATATTGCTTCTCCTCTGGCTTTTATCCTGACCTGTCTCTTACTCAAAGTCACCAAATTTCTTGATCAGAGCTTCTGAAACTTTACATGCTTAAGAATCACCAAGGGCAGGTTCCTATTTGTTAGGCTGGGGGAAAAAGATGGGTTTCTGCCTTTCTGATGCAGACACTGCCAGTCCTTGGGCCCCTCTTGGGGTCTGGGGTCTAGGCCACTGCCTTTCTTAATCACTGGGCATTCCTGCAGCCTGGTGCCACCAAAAAGGCACTGCTGACCTTATCAGTAGTCACAGAATTTCTCAATCTCAATTCACTGGAGCATCTTACCCTGAGGTCTACTCCCTTCATGGTTTGTGATTCCACATTTACGCAGGTTCCATGGATCCTTTGTGAATCTCTGATTCCAAGAGTAACAAACCTCTGACCACAGAATTGCCAATGTCTATTACGACTATTTTCTAAAAGTTGCTTTTGAGAACTGAGAATACATCACATAAAAAAAAGTGCCATACCTGAGTCAGCCAAGAAAACAACATCTTTAATAGAGAAAAAGCCTGAAGACACACCTATGCAGTGACGGACAATAAAAGCTCCCCATAATTTAGAAGCCTTTTCCAGAGCACAGTAGCTCCCACTAGGAAGCAAGAACAGTCGTCACCTGTGACAGACTCTCAGGGGCAAATTCATTGCTTCCCTACCTATAAGCTACATTTGTTCCCCTCAAACAGTATCTGTTTTCATTCCCTGAACCACAACAGAATGTAAAATCACGGCTAGGAAAGTTTTCCTCCTGTAACTCACTGCCTTCTCCATTTATATCTTAGACTCTTTACAGAAAAGAACCCTTACCCCAATCTCATCCCTGATTACTTAACATACACTCATCTATCCTCTGAGTTGTAGTCTCTTGTTTCCAATTATCTACTTGATATTTTCTGTGGAATGTTTCCAAGGCATTCCAAACTCTACATGACTGAAACTTGTAACTTTCTCTGTCTCCCAAGCTTGATTCTTGAGTTCTCTATTTCCCATTCTGCAAAGCAGAAACCTAGGAATCATTCGTAACCTCTCCTTCTCAGACGTATTTCCTATATCCGGTTCACAACCAAGTCCCATGCACTTTACTCCCTAAACAGCTTTCCAGTCTGTCCATTTCATTTCCAACCCCACCATCTCTCACTTCCTAACTAGCCTGGCCTCTTCCAATCTGTTTTCCACACGGTAGGCATATGAATCTTTTCGAACTGCTAATCTCTAATTACTCCACTCTGGCATACACACACATTCAGTATATCTGTGCTGTTTTTGGACAGATCTGTCTGTCATGACCTTTACATCTCATCTACTCACCTGCCTGTTTGTCCCATGTTCCACCTTCACTCTGTCAGCTTCCTATCCTCACATTTGCCATCCTCTCACCTGCCTTTGGGCCTTTGCAGATGCTGTTTCCTTTGTGTGTAGGTCCTTCTCTCAGAGCTCAGCTCAGCTATCCCTCAGGGAAGCCTTCAGTGGCTTTCCTAACCAGGCCAATTCCCCCTTACAGGCTTTCAGAGCTACTTTTCTCTCCTTGTGGTGCTTGTGCAATTTTACAAATGGTTTTTGGTGATTACATACTTAAGCGTTTCCCTTCCCCTTAGTGCTGAGAATTACTCAAAGACAGGGATCATATTTGTTTTCTGCTCACTATTCTCTCCCCATTGTATAATAGCAAGTGCTACCATAAAATAGGAATGTTTCAATGAATGGATAAAAAGAAATGAATAAATAGGACAAGGTACAATATTAGAAGCAGGACACAAATTATAAGGGAGAAAAAGTGGAAGTGTTTTTTAAAGAAGTTATTGATTAAAGAAGTTATTGTTCTGCAGACACAGAAGGAGAAGGAAAAACAGAATTTATCTTTTGTATTTCCCCCTCAGCCCTCAAACTTTTTCTATATACTCTTGCCTGGAAGTCCCTGCCCTGGGTCAGCATTGGACTAGGAAAAACTTTGCAGAGGTGAGGGCTGCGTTAAAGGATCATGGAAGAAGTCTCTGGCATTGGTAAGTCTGGAAACTGAGTAGAGGAATGGAATGAAATCGTAAGCAGCAGGAGGGACAGAAGCCACTTGGCCATGTAGGTTCTTACAAGTTCACCTCTTGTGCCTCGGCTTCTGATGTGTGCCCTTCCCTGTGACTCTTGGATCCTCAAGCTAGGGTGTGGTTATTCTTTGAGAATGCTTATATTTTCTGGTCACCTGATTCTCTCTTTTTTCTTTTATTTACACAGAAGCTCAAGGATTTTAGCTACTTGATAGTACTTTACCTTGCAATATGTGTTCCTTTAGGTTTTTTCCTAAATATCTCCTTTTTCATGTCAGAATCTCAATAAATTTCCAAGTTATTTAACCATTCTGAGAGATTATCCTTTTTTTAAAAAAAAAACCTTTTCTTAAAGGGGCACTTAAAAATGAGTTTTTCATGACAAATGACGTTGTAAATGCAAACCACTAACATATTTATAACACTTCACAAAAATTCATGTACGAGACTGATTAGTAGAACTTTTCATAACAGTGGGTAATCTACTACAATATTTATAATATTTAATAAAAGAAGAATGATTAAAGACCATTCTAATATATTTTTGAATAGTGACTCTAAACTTTGCATTTTTAGAGACAATGGCAAATCATCAGCAAAAGCAATCATTTTATAATTACGCTTTCCTAAGCAAGAACTTCACTGTTATTTCATGTATTTTTCTTTAGGTGCATTTGAAGATCCTACTGATGTCCATATAAAAGCAGCTGCTTTAAGTGCTAAAAACTCACACAATTATAGTGGTTTTGTTAGGGTTCTTTAATGATGTCCACTTCTTTTTCCCTATGGTACAAAGCTGTCTGCTGCTGACAACTCTTAGGATGGATGTCTGTGACCTTCAGTATGGCATGAGAGATTTCTCTCTCACAGCACAGGTTTTGATGCCAGTAGGTTTTGGGCAACTTAAATGAGCAAAAAGAATGGAAAGATTAAAGCCCTCCCAACTGAGTTGAGATATTGGCCCCAGAATACATACAAAGAAACAAATAAGTACTCTGATACTAGGCTTCAACATGTTCCTTCGTCAAATCTTTTGAGAATTACTTAAAATGAACCCCTAAAAAGCATATTTCAAACATATCCTGGGCAGTGTCTATATTCAGGCTCCCAGTAAAATGTGTCTAGGATATCTTCTCTCCATGGGAGGGAAAAGCAACTCTTGGGAATAACTGAATGGTATACATTTCCTTCCCAGATGGTTGGCTTTTTGTTTCCTTATTCATTAATACATGCCAGGCAGTGGGCTGTGCTGTGAATAATCCTGAAGTCAACAAATCAAACTCCCTTTTGTTCTCAGAGACTCAAGTCTAGTAGGGGATACAGTAATATAGAATAATGGAGTCATATTGACCAGATTCGATTCTCAAAAGATGAAGGTAATGTGGGTCAGAGATTTAGTTCAGTGATAAAGTATTTGCCTAGCTACTTTGTGCAAGGCTCTGTGTTCAATCCCCAGAACCACTAAAAAAATAAAGTGGTACAATAATATAATTTTTAAAAATGAAACAAATCTATAGGGTTTACAATAAAGCTTAAAGAGTACCTAGCAAAACTACTTTTAACTTTAGCTATTTTTACACAAATTGACCTCCTTGTGCCTAAATAACATCTGCTCTTTCTTGATTTTTAAGTCTTAATTATTTATTTACTGAATTGCTCTTATGACTGGACACAGTGGCCCATAATTATATCTACTCAGTAGGCTGAGGCAGCAGGATCAAAAGCTCAAGGCCAGCACAGGTAATTTAGTGAGACTTTGTCTCAAAATAAAATTCTAAAAAACAGGCTGAGGATGTAGTTGATCTGTAGGGCACTTTCCTAGACTGTGAGAGGCCACAGGTTCAATCCCCAGTGTTGGAGAGGGGAGGAAGAAGTCCTACTATAGAAGATGATTTAATCCTTTAAGTCCTACCTCTAATCTCCAATATACTTCTCTTCTCCCATCCTGTCTAGAATTATACAGATTGTTGATTAAATTTATATTCAATGACTATATCACAAAGCTCACTTAAATTAATTCTTATTTTCCCTAGAGTTAAAAATTGTTTAATCATTTATTTGCTTAGCTTTCTATGTACTTGTTACCAATTCATACTGCTACAACAGGGGCAGGTTTTCTTCTTAACCTACTGTAGAGCTGCTGTCTCAAGGACTTCTCACCTCCCTTAGACTTTCTCCCATTTCCTAGATACCATGTCTTCTGTTTCCCTAGTTTACTTTCCCTCTAAGCACTACTTTACTGCATGCCCCAATTTTCAAATGTTTTCTTTTCATTTGCATTTTGTTCAGATATTGTCTAATTTCTCTTGTGATTTGTTCTTTGACTCAGAGGTTATATAAAATTGATTTATATTTATATTAATTGTTTTTAAATTTCCAAATAGTTAACCAATGTTATTTTAGTATTCCAAGTCCCTTGCTTATAAATTGTGTATCAACTTGAGATTTTAAAGATAACTTTTAAAATTCTTAATTCCATTGTGTTCAAACAACATATTATGTAGAATTTGAGTTCTTGAAAGTTTCTGTGGCTTGCTGTATAGGTCAGCCTATGGGCTATTTTGATAAATATTTCAATTCCTTTTGCTAGATGGAATGTTTTGTAAGGGAAAATCAAATCAACTTGGTCAGTTGTGATGTACCCATCTTTTATATCTTTATTGGCTTACCCTCAGTTTATTCTCTCAACTACTATGTAAGCAATGTTCAAATCTTTGTTATAATTATGGACTTCTTGATTTCTCCTTTTGCTTCTGTCAGTTTTTACTGCATTCAGTTTGAAGTTCTGTTATTAGGAGAATAAACATTGAAAATTGTTATATCTACTTGTGAATTATTTTTTTACAACAGATTTTCCTCAAATATCTGGTAATATTTCTCGTCCTAAAGCCTCTTTTGCCTTATATTAGTATAGTCACTGCTGTTTTCCTTTACATTTGTGTTTGCATTATACATATTCCATAATTTTACTTTTTCCATATATCTTGATATTTAAAGTATGTTTCTTACAGAGGGCACATGATTGAATTTTTAAAAGCGTGACTTACTGTATATCTGCTTGGTTTTTTTTAAAAAGACACACTCTTTCAGGGTTGGAGATGTAGCTCTGTGGTATAACGCTTGCATAGCATGCATTTGGCCCTGGGTTTGATCTCCAGCACCACAAACACAAACAAACCAAAAAACAATAGGGAAAAAACCCCAAGACCTCACATTTTCAACATGATCAGACTATTTTTTTAAAGAAATGAGATGTCACTATGTTGCCCAGTCTGGCCCTGGACACCTAGGCTCAAGCAGTCCTTCTACCTCAGCCTCCCTATTAGTTAGGACTAGAGGTACATGCCGCTATGCCTGGCATATCCCTGATTCTTCAAATTTTTATTATACATGTTTTCAGGAATAATTATTTTCATCATAGGGAGTTGGTGCATGTACATAACACATCTTAATTTTTTTTATCTCCTTTCCCTCCCTTCTCCACCTCTGTCATTCATCTCATTATCTCTGTTTCGCATTTCATTTTCTCATCCAAAGCTTATTATTTATAAACATCTTTGTTATCTTTTTTTTTTAGTGGTTTCAGGTTTAAAATAATCTTTGAGCACAATCTGCTTTTAATTATAATAGCATTTCACATACAAAAACCTTGTGATAGTACCATCATTTTCCACCCATCCTTAGAGCTATTATTATTGAATATGTTATTTTATATATCATAAACTCCATGATATTATATGATTATTTTTGCTTTAAACAATTATCTGTTAAATAAAGGAAGAAACTATGAAAAGTCTCTTCTATTTACCCTATATAAACATTTCCCACATTCTTTTCCTTTGTGTAGATAAAATGGTTCATTTGTTACTATTTTTTCCTCAGATTGAAGAACTTCCTTTAATCTTTTACATTCAGGTCTTCTGGAGAAAAATTCTTTCAGGTTTTGTTTACAGAGAGTACAAAACAATATTTATTTTGCCTTAATTTTTTAAAGATCTTTTCCCTAAATGTATAATTCTTAAACTGACAGATTTTTCTTTTTTCTTTTTTGTTGCTTTGTTTTGTTTTTAAGCATTTTAAAGATGTTCTATTGTCTTTTGGCTTGCATTGCCTTTTTTAAAAAATTAAGTTTATTGGTACAGTGTAGGTATACATAATGATCTGATTCTTCATAGGGAATTTGTACTGTACATGATATATCTTGATTCCTCTTTTTTCCCATTCCCCTTCCCTCCCTTCAATTCCTCTTCCCCTCCTTATTTACAAGGATTTCTTTCCATTTTATCATTTTTCTCACTTTTTTCTTTTCCCTTTCTTTCCCTCTTCATGCTCTCTAGTTCCCCTGACCTTTTGAACAATTTCTTTGTATTTCATAATTTCTGTTATGCATATTGGTTATTATTTACACTTTGTTTCTCATACCAGAGAGAAAATGTGATATTCACACATGCATGTTTGATGTATTTCACTTAAAAGTATGGTCTCAAGATCCATTCATTTACCTAGAAATGTCTCAAGTTTCCTTCTTTCCATCCTTCTTTGTGGCTGAGTAGTACTCTACTGTATTAAAAAACCTACCATTTTTTTTATCCATTCATCAGATGATGGGAATTTGGGTTGTTTCCAATATTTACCTACTATAAACTGTGTTATATAGACTTCGGTGTGTATATATCGATGTGGTATGATACTTTTACTTTATTTGAAGAAGGGAAGTAGCTGGGTCAAATGGGACCTGTAATCCTAGTTTTTTGAGGAATCTTCACACTGATTTCCACAGTGATTGCACCAGTCTACACTCCCACCCACTGTAGAAAAGGGTTCTTTTTTCCCCATAGCCCCATCAGCATTTATTATTGCTTGATTTCTTGATAATATCTACTCTTTCTGGAGCTAGAATCACAATGTTGTTTTAATTTGCAGCTCTCAAATGACCAGTGATGTTGAACATTTTTTCATGTGTTTATTTGCCATTTCTATTTCTGAGAAGTGTCTATTTACCTCAGATGCCCAGGGGCTTGAAATTTGGGGAGGGGTGATTTTTTTTCAATTTTTTATATGTACTGGATATTAGACCTTTATCTGAAAAATGATTCACAAAAGTTTTTCCCCACTTTGTGGGTTGTCTCTTCACTCTGTTGATGATTTCTTTTGCTGTGCAAAAGCTTTTTAATAAGATGAGATAACAGTTATTGATTCTTTGTAATATTTCCTTTGTGATTGGGATTTTGTTCATAGTCTTTGGCTACACCTATGTCTTTAAGAGTTCTAACTATTCTCTCTTCCATCAGATGTAGTATTTTTGATTTAATATTTAGATCTTTGATCCATCTTGATTTTAGTTTAATGCATAGTGATAGACATGGGTCTAGTTTTAGTTTTGAACACGTGCAAAGCCAGTTTTTGCAGCACCATTTATTAAAGAGGCTATCTTTCTTCCAGGGAACATGTTTGGCCCCTTGGTCAGAGATAAGTTGGCTGAGTTTGTTTGGAGTTGTTTCTACATCATCTAATCTGTTCCAATGATCCTCAGGTCTGGTTTTTTGGTTTTTCTTTTTTTTTTTTTCCAAGACCATGCTGTTTTTATCACAGTAGCTTTGTAGTATGGTTTCAAGTGAAGGATTGTGATGCCCTCTGCCTTGCCTTTTTTGCTCAGAAATGCCTTTCATATTCTAGGTCTCTTTTGGTTCCATATGAATTTTCAGATTGTTGTCTTCAATTTTGTGAGGTATGCTGTTGGAATTTTGATCAGGGTTGCGTTAAATCTGTATAACAATTTTGGAAGTATGGTGGTTTTCTCTAAATTGGTTCTTCTGACCCAAGAACATGGATATCTTTCTATTTTCTGTTATCTTCTTCAATCGCCTTTTTCAGACTACTATAATTTTCAATGCAGAGGTCCTTTACTACCTTTGTTAAGAGTGATTCCTAGGTATTTCATTTTTTTGCATGCTATTTTGAAAGATGTTTTCCTAATTTCTCTCTCAGTGAGCTTGTCATTTGTGTACAGGAATGGCATTGATTTTTGAGTGTTGACTTTTATCCAGCTACACTACTGAATTTTGTTACTAAATCTAGAAGTCTTTTGCAGGAGTTCTGGGGCCTTTTATGTACAGTATCATGTCATCTGCAAATAATTATAATTTAACTTCTTCCTCCTCTATCCTTATTCCTTTTATTTCTTTCTCTTGCCTAACTGCTCTGTATAATGTTTCCAAAACTAAACTGAATAAGAGTGCTGATACTGGACATTCTTGTTTTGTTTTTGATTTTAGACTGAAAGCTTTCATTTTTTGATGGTTTAGTATGATGTTGACTGGTGGTTTGTCATTGATGACTTTTGTCAGATTGAGATAAAGACTATCTATTCCAATTTTCTGTAGAGTTTTTATCATGAATGGGTATTGGACTTCATCAGATGCTTTTTCTGCATCTATTGAAATGATGGATTTTGTCCATGGCTCCTGATACGGTGTAGTACATTTACTGGTTTGCACGTTGAACTACCTTTGCATACGTGGGATGCATCCTACTTGGTCATTGTGTATAATTCTCTTAATGATTTGCTGCAACTATTTGACAGTATCTTACTGAGGATTTTTGCATCTGTTTCATTAGAGAGATTGGCTGGTAGTTCTCCTTTTTGGTTGGATCCATCTCTGGTTTTGCTATCAGGATAATACTTGCTTCCAAGAATGAATTTGGGAGTATTGATTCCATTTCAATTTCATTAAAGACTTAAAGAAGTAGTGGCATTAGGTTTTTCTTTAAATTTCTTATAGAATTGAGCAGTGAATCCATCAAAGCCTGGGCTATTTTTGTTGGTAGTTTTAAATTGCATCTGCAATTTCATAGACTGATATTGGTTTATTTAGAATTTTTATACCTTTTTAATTCAGGTTGGGAATCAGTATGTATCTAGGAATCTCTGCATTTTTTTCTGTGTTTGCCACCTTATTAGAATACAGGTTCTCCAAGTAGGTATTGATGATCTGAATTTCTGCAGGATCTGTTGTGATTTCACCCTTTTCATTCCATTTGTATGGATTTGAGTCTTTTCTTTCCTCTTTTTCATAAGGCTGACTAAGGGCTTGTCAATTTTATTTAACTTTCCAAAGAATTAAAGCATCAATTCATTGATTTTTTGTATTGTTTTCTTAGTCTCCATTGCATTAATTTCTCCTTTGAATTTTTGTAATTTCCTCCCTCATATGAGCTTTGGGCTTCACTTGTTCTTCTTTTTTAGAAGCTTGATGTTCAATATTAGTTTATTTATTTGAGCTCACTCTGTGCTTCTGATATGGGAATTCAATGCTATAAATTTCCCTTATAGGACTTCTACTTTGTGTCTCATAAGTTCCTGTATGTCATATTGACATTATTGTTTAATTGTAGAAAATGTCTGATTTCTTCTTTAATTTCATCTCTGACCCATTGGTTGTTAAGGAGGGTATTATTGAATTTCCATGTGTTTATGAAGTTTTTGTGTTTGTTTTTTTTTTTCCATTGATTTCCAATTTCATTGCACTATGGAATGATTATATGTGCAGGAGAATTTAAGTTGCTTTGAATTTACTTAACCATTTTCTATAAGCTGGTAGGTGGTCTGTTTTGGAGAACATCCTATATGCAACTGAAAAGAATGTATATTCTGACGTTGTGGGTTGGAACATTCTGTGGACATCCACTAAATCCATTTGTTCAAAAGTTTGGTTCAGTTCTGATATTTCTTTGTTAATTTTTTGCCTAATTGATCTGTCTATTGTGACAGTGGGTCTTGAGGTCCCCCTTTACAATTGTATTAGTGCTTATTTAATTTTTCATGTCTGTTAATCTTTGTTTTATATAGTTGAGTATGCTAGCATTTGGTGCATATATATTTATATTTGTTATCTCTTCCTGTTTAATTGTTCCCTTTATAAGGGTGTAATGACATTTTTCATCTCTCTTAATCAGTTTTGGCTTGAAATCAACTTTGTCTGCAAATAGAATAGTTACCTCTGCTTTCTTTCTGGGTTCCTGTCACATGGAATGTTTTTTCTCATCCTTTGATTTCAGTCTATGAATTTCCTTTTAAATTAAATATGCTTCTTATATGAAGCATATTTTAGTTTGTTTGGTTTATTTTACCTTTTTGTGGGTACCAGTAATCAAACTCAGAAGCTTATGCTTGCTGGAGGCACTGTACTGCTGAGCTATACCCCCAGCACTTGAAGTATGTTACTGAATCTTGCTTCTTGATCCATTTTCCAATCTGTTTCTTCTGATTGGTGATTTGAGCCCATGAACATTGATGGTTATAACTGATATACTGTGACTCATCCATGTTGTTTTATTTTCCTGTTGCTGATTTCCTTTTTTTTTTTTTTTTCCTCCTCTGTTTATTTACTTGCCTTGCCTGGTGGATTCATTCTATAAGGGTTCATGGAGCTATAGTCCTTGCTATCTCTTTCTAGAATGTACTTCAGAACATTTTGGAGTGCTGATTTGATGGTCATGAATGTCCTCCGGTGTTATTTCTCAGGGAAGTATCTATGTCTCCATAAATTTTGAAAGATAGGTTTTTGGGGTACATCAATCTGGATTGGAGGTTGTTTTCTTTGAGGGTTTGAAATACTTCACTCCAGGCTGTCTTTGACTTGAGGGTTTGTGTTGAGAAGTCAGCTGTGATTCTGATGGGCTTTCCTTTATTGGTGATTTGTTTCTTTTCTCTAACAGCTTTTAACATTCTGTTCTTGTGTTGCATTCTTGATTGTTACATGCCTTGCTGTAGATTTTTATTTTTGATCATGGCTAACTGGAGTTCTGTGTACCTCACTTCTTTGTAGGTCAAATTCTTTTCATGTGCTTGGGAAGTTTTCTGCTACTACTTCTGTGAACAGGTTTTCGATGTTTGCACTTTCTCCTGCTTTTTCATTGACTCCGATCAATCTTACGTGTTATTCTATGCTGCATATCCAGCAGCTATTGGATTGATTTTTCATAGTCCCTTGTGATTTTAAAGAGATCTTTCTTTTCATGATCACTAACTGCAGTCTTGTTTTCTGTATCTGACTTTCTGTCCTCACATTGGCTTATTCTGCTGGGTAGACTTGCAGTGGAATTTTTAATTTGGATACATGTTTGAATCTGTTTCATGGATTCCATTTCTTTCCTATGCTGGGCATTCATGCTTTCCATCACTTTCCTGTGCTCTTCTATTTTTTAAAATCTGTGTCTACTTTAGAATCACTAAGCATATCATTCATTATAGTCACCATCTCTGTAGTTATCTGAGAAATTATTTCTGATTTGATTATTTTCTAGAGCCTCATTCATCTGCTGTGTTACTTCCACTGTTACCACTTCAGAGTCCAGTTGGGTGGCCTTCAAACTGTTCCACTTCATTGCATCCTGGGTTTGCCTTTGCTGAGCTGGGAGTCTAGGGTTGCATCTTGTTTAAATGTCTTCTCATTTTCTACTTATTTAAAAATTTAATTCCTGGGTTGATGCTTGTAAATTGCTTATGGCAGGTAGCTTTGTTGCTAGTATTTAGAACCCTTAGGAGATGACTACTTCTCAGAGATATCTTCTAGGTCTAGCTGGCTTTTGGGTTTTGAGCCTGTTTCAAGATTCTACCTTTTCAATTTATTGGGTAGCAAAAGTTGCTGCCTATTTGGCCCCCCAACCTTGGTTCTTTGCACTGGCCTGTTATATTGTTTATGACCCTTCAGCAATCTCAGTCTTGCCATACCAAGAACAACAACTGATTAGAACAATTATGTTGCCTTGGCTAAAGGGGTGAAATCAGCAATAATAGCAATATCAAATACAGCCTAGAAAATGACACTGTGGTAACTATTAATTTGCCAGCTTTAACCACATACACTAAAATTGTGGTTATATAACAATATCTAAAACAAGCCAGAAAATTGTACACAACCCCTCAATATGGCAATTTTACTCTCAGGTGAGAAAATTTAAAAAGGGTTAGGGGGAAAATAGAGAAATAAAAGAAAATAAAGAGATTAAAAGCAGGGTTGGAGGACATAGGAAGATCATGCAAACTTTGGGAAACTGGTGAAGATGGGGGAAGAGAGGTAAGAAATAAAAGCAAGAACAGAATGGAAGAACAACAAACAACTAGAAACAATGTTCACAATCATAAAAACACGGATAAACAGTAAGAAAATAAAGTAAATGAGAGAAAAAATAGACTAAAAACAAAGTAAAGAAAAGATATATTTAAAAAAGTTCACTTTCAGCCATGTCCCTGCTGTCACAGGTAGATAGCATGGGCAGACAGAATCCAGATCCAAGCTGGTTAATCCCAACATGGTGTGCATTTTTAAAATGAGAAACCTGTGATAATTTTTATGTTGTTTTGTACATAAAATATCTTTTTCCTCTCATTTACTTTTAAGATATTTATATTATCACTGCTTCTTACCACTTTTATGAATAGGGTGCCTTGCAGTAGTTTTGTTTGCAATTTTTTTTTTTTTTTTTTTTTGGTTTTTCTCCGGTACTGGGAACCGAACTCACGACCTTGCGCACGCCAGGCAGGCACTTTTGCCGCTGAGCTAAATCCCCAGCCCCTTGTTTGCAATTTTTGTTTGGATTTTGTTGAGCTTCATGGATCAAGGGTTTTAAATTTTCATCAAATTTGAGAATTTTAGGGGCCACTATTTCTTTACTGTTGATATTGTATTATTTTTAAACTTTTATTGATATTCAATTCACATACCATAAAAATCATTTGTTTAAAATATACAATTCATTGATTTCTAATATATTTAGCGCTCTGCAATCATCAGTACAATCAATTTTTAAAAAGAAACCCTGTACCTATTAATATCAGTTCTTATCTTCTCTCAGTCTTCCAGTCTTAAGCAATTAGCAGTCTACTGTGGGCTTCTGCAAACTTGTCAGTTCTATACATTTCATATAAATAGGGTCATGCAATGTTTTGTGTAATGGTCTCTTTCATAATGTTTTCAGGGATCATTCTTGTGTATGAACCAGCATTTCGTTCCCTTTTATTGCCAAAATTAGACTGGTACTTTAATAGTTTTTTCTGTTTCCACAGTTTCTTCTGAGTTCTTTTACACACACACACATACTCTTTTCACATGTTTGTGGGTCCCAATTCATGGAAGTGAACTGAGAAATTTTTTGCATGAGTGCAAGGCTTATGACTGCTTGGTCTCCAATGGAGCAATTTCATTTCCCCTGTGGAGCCCTGAAATGTGAGAATTGAGAGATGTTTTCTCTTAGGTTGATCAGTTTTCCTACAGAGAAATCCTGCAGTGCTGCTCAAGGTTTTTAAGTCACACAAGCAAAGTGTGACTTAAAATCTGCTCTAACAGGAGTAGAACTTGGTTTGTGTGGGAGAGAGAGCAGAGAAGCACTGGCCCTCTCACATTTTAGCGTGTAGTCTTTTGCTAAATCTCCAGTTTTTTCAATATTACCTTCCACTGTGGCTTTTGACCCACAGCCTGTGTCTTGTTCAAGTTCTTCACAAATTAAACCTGTCCCCTATAACTTTGTTGTTAAGGTATTTTTTCCAGTTAGTACTTTAATTTTCCCTTCTCTTTTCCTTTAGCTTATATATTGAACTTTTAGGTATAGGGAAAGTATTTCATGAAATGTCTGAGGAAAGTTACAAACTTTGCTGTTGCTAAAACAAAATACCTTATGCTGAGTATTGTAGGAGATTCATTTAGGTCGCCCTTTTGGAGCTGCAAGAACGAAGTGCTGGTCTGCTTGGGTTTGGTAAAGGCCCTGTGTCTATCTCACATATCAGATGGCATCATGGGGGGAGTGTATTCAAGAGCAAGAGATCACATGGTGAGACAGGAAGTCAGAGGAATGTAGGGGGCTAGCTCACTGTTTTTAGAACCATCTGCTCTAACAGAAACTATTGTGGGTCCTTCAACAGCTATGTCAATCCCTTCTGAATGTGGTGCCCCAGTGACCTAATCCCCTTCAATCGCAAGTTTCACCCCCTCAGTACTACAACACTGGAGCCAAGCTTCTGAGGGACAATGTCAAACCATAGCACATAGCCTCTGAGGGATAATGTCAAGCCATATCCAAACCATCACACATGGAAAGAAGTGGGTTTGCTTAGAAAGGAAAACAATGTGAACTCGTGCTAAAGTACTCTGTCCTGAAGTGTGCAAGAAGGATGATACTTGACCAGAGACAATCTCACTATGGCCAAATCTAAAACATTTCTGTTAACCTCTTATCTGTCCTCATGTTAACCATTCAACTTCATTCAGTAGAAGTGGGCACTGTTTCTTTTTTGAAGCCCAAGTTTCTGTTCTCAAATATTATTGACTCCTCCTGGAGCCTTTTCTTCTGACTGCTCTGTAAATGTTGGTAGGCTTCCATGCCTGGCTTTGGCCTCATTATTCCCTATCTGCTCTTCCATCTAGTCCAGTGGCTCTAAATATTATTTAAATGTTGCTTATTCTCAAACCTATCAATCTTCTCTGTTGAACTCCAGATGCCCACTTGACATGTCCATTTTAATGTTCAATAGGTGTGTTCAAAGGCAGGACTTTTCTTCCTCCTCTAGGATCCCCTACCTCATAAAGGCGGCCATTGTCTCTCCAGTTCCTCACATAAAAGCATAGGAGTCATCCTTAATTCCTGCCTTTCCTTAATATTTACATCCTACTCATCAACAAACTCTATGGGGTTTGGCTAAAAATACACCTCCAATGCACCACTATGCTCCATCTCCAAGCAACCATCTCTGTTACTTAGTTTTTACAATAGTTTCCCAACTTATTCTTTGCTGTTATTCTTGAAACTCACTCTTCAAGAAATCCTTTTCAAAAATATAGTCATTTCAATGGCTTTCTCCTACAATTAGAAAAAGTCAAAATTTGTACTTATGTCTTAAAAGTAACTTTATGACCAGGCTAATGTGCCTTTCTTTTTAATTTCATATTGTTCTGTTACCTCCTTATTTACTCATCAATTATTTATTGAGCACTTCCAATGCCTCAGAAATTGAGCTAGGTACTGCTGAGTGTGGTAATACACACCTGTAATCTCAGACCTTGGGAGGCTGAGGCAGAAGGATCGCCATGAGTTCAAGGCTAGTGTGGGCTACATAGCAAGTCTGTGTCTCAACAAAACAATAAAAACAAAATGAAACAACATCCCCAAGGGGAAAAAAAAAAGAAACTGAGTTAGTCACTAGGACCTTACCGCAGTGAACAAGCATCTTTTTGGTTCCTTGGACGCTAAACCAGTGGTGGTGCACGGACGGCACGCAGGCCACAATGGGCTGTTTGCTATCACAGAAGGCTCTGAAAGGTTCATTGTCACTACTGTAAACTGTCTTTGGCCTTGGAGCTTTTCCATCCACCCTTTCTCCTTGGCTCTGTGTACACCTTTCTTTTCTCATTCTTCAGGTTTCAGTGTAATATCATTTCCTCAGAGGCCTTTCTCGATAACCTAATTTAAAATATCCACTGCCCTCTTTTCTGTTACATTATCCTATGTGAAAGTCATAGCACTTCTCACAATCTTATGTGCTTCTGTATTTTACCATTTCCTTCCCTGTAATGTAAATTCTGTGAGGGTAGAGACCTATTCATTATAGTAAGACCAGTATCTAGGATATGTTTCCTCAAGGACCTAGCAGAGTGTTAGGCACACAGAATATAATGAATATTTCAGTTGATTAACTTGACGAAGAGGTTCAAGAAAAGCAGAAAAAGGTGACACTGAGTTCAGTCTTTAAAATGAGAATTTGGTTATTGTAATGTTGATTCTTAGATTACAGTTACACATTTGTTCTAGCTATGCATTATTAACATGGCCTAAGAATAATCCTTATAGGCCAAACAGCTTGATTACATGTCATGCAGGAAAACTTCCCTTAGGGTCATGTGGAGGCTAGCAGTTGTGTCCTGTTACCACACTCCCCTTACCTGTTCACAGTGAAAAGCGTAATAGAATAAGATTTTTAAGAATAATGACAATGACTGAAATGAATCTTGGTGATTATGATAATTAACAACTAAGCAGATCCTTATCCTGCACTTAAGATTGATAATGCCAACTTGGGAGACTGTAATTTTCCATCATTCTCTCTCAGGGAAAGGAAACTTCCTTGCTTGGCCACTCGGTTCCCATTTCCCATGAAGGTGAATGCGGAACACAGCACATAGCCCAGATCTCTGCTATAACCTACACTTCGGACCTGCACTCTGCTAACCCCTATACTCTAGGCTCCATCACTTTGATTAGGATTGATGTAATTAATATATGGTATAAAACCATTCATTCTATCATAAAATTGTATTATTGACATAAATACTACAGCATCATAGAAAAAAAAAACTCTGATAATAAATACAAAATGCCCAATAAAGAAGTCTAGGAGATACTCTAAAATTTTTTTTTAAAAATTTTTTTGGGGGCTGGGGATTTAGCTCAGCAGCAAAGCGCCTGCCTGGCAAGTGCAAGGTCATGAGTTTGGTTCCTGGTACCGGAGAAAAACCAAAAAAAAAAAAAAAAAAAATTTTTTTTTTTGGTCTTTTTGAGACAGCATTTCACTAGGAAGTTCAGGCTTTGAACTCACTTTGCCTTGAACTCACTTTTTAGCCCAAGCTGGCCTACAACTCACAGTGATCCTCCTGTCTCAGCCTTCTGAGTGCTAAGATTACAGGTGTGGGCCACCATGTCCAGCTAAAATATTTTTGAATTCAGAATTTATCCCATGAAATCTTTCTGTCTTTCATGTTGTAAGTTAAAACACATTTGAATTGTGCTTCCTTATGTTTTTATTTTAAACATCTACGCTGATTGTTCAATGGAATTTTGGATACTTTGAGAAATTCATTTCTGTATCTCTATCTTATTATCAGTTAGAGGATGAACCAGTAATAGGTATTAATTTGGAACTAAGGCTGTGGTAACATTTTGAAGGTCAGCAGAATGCGGCTTAGAAGTAATTTTGAGAATATGGGCTCACTGTATGGGAGAAAGAAGCCCGTTCTTCCTCCAAGGATCTCTCTGTCAATGAATTATACCCCTTACAAACAAGGAGCTTCAAGGTCTTAACAGTGGCTCCGCTCATGGATAACTACTTCCAGGAAGCCTTTCCTGGTCTCTGGCTGTTATGTCAGGGTTACCATACTTATGAAAATAGAATCACATTGCATTTCTTCAGAATCATGTTCCATGTACACTAAGTTTCTTACAGAGTGGAATGGAATCCTTCCTTCCTCTAAGGCATAGTGCCTGATAAATATGTAGGAGTCCCATATATATTTTAATAAATAAGTGATTGAATGACTGTGGCATGATATGATATAACATGGCATGAGTATAGCTAGCACAAATTAGAATAAATCCAATGCCAAGAGTACTTCAAGCAGGAATAGCCAGGAGACACTTCATGTGTAGTCACAGTTGGGAAATCCGAGTTAAGGGGCAAGAAATCTATCTCTAAAAGGAAGAATTTGATGGACAGTTAATGCATGCAGGGAAAATCACACAGGTCCTTCTCAGAGAAACTTTCATTCTGTTGGCAAGAGATGGAGGCAATGGGGTATGGAGAAGAAAATTTGGTAAGAGGGCAGACACATGAACATTTATATTTACATTCAGAAGTAGAGATTCATGACAACTTTAGAACCAACCCAAGATAGTTCTAAAAAGTGATATCTTTCATAGATATTTCAAAAAATTTCAAGTAATATCTTTGAATTAAATTTTCTTTACACCTACCTTCACATGGAATCTATGGCCATACCACCCTGAACGCGCCCGATCTCGTCTGATCTCGGAAGCTAAGCAGGGTCGGGCCTGGTTAGTACTTGGATGGGAGACCTACCTTCACATGGAGTAGCTGGTTGTCAGCTGCTATAAGGTGATTAAGATTCTCCAGTGTTTCTAAATCTCTTATGTCATCAATATTATTGTTGCTGATATTTAATATAGAGAGGGATTTCTGTAAGAAAAATAACTAAATTAGCATTTAACATTAGAGAGTCATATATGTATTCCCAATCTTTAAAAGTTTAAGATATATCGGTTTAGATTGCTCTGCTCTTTAGATAAGAAAATGTAAAAATGGAAATTTTGTTTCAGTGCTGTTATGGCTGATATGTACATGACCCCCCTAACTCTCATGCACTATGAGTGACTAGTCCACTGGTAATTTTATAGCTAAATGTGATTTTGGGAGCTAAAGCCTGGATAGGGGAGATGGGTCCCTGGGGGTGTGGCCTGGAAGCGTACATCTCCCTCCTTCTGCACTTGATCTCTCTCTGTTCCTTGCTGCCATACTATGAGTAATTCTCTGTAATGTCCCTTTTGCTATGGAGTGAAACATACAAACTCTGAGCCAAAATAAATCTTTCCTCCCTTAAATTGTGGGTGTTGGGATTTGTGTCCCAGCAATGAGAAAATAACTAAGATATATGCTATATTTTTTCAGATGGAACTTTTAAGACTCTAGTATATGATATAACTTATTCTTTTTGCCTATAATTCCTCCATAAGTCCCATTTTTCCCATCCAGGATATAAGATACATATAGAGGAAAGAAGCCAAGCATCAAAAGTAAAGAAAAAAATTCCCCAATAAACAAATGGTAGCACAATATAGAAAAAACTGCTTACTGTGATTCAGGCAAATTACCATTCTGTAGTAAATATTGCTATGATTTTTCACATGTTGGGAAAATAATTTTTGTTTTTCTAGAGAGGAAACATAACCAAGCATGAAAAATATTCAGGTTTTATCTTTATCTCTCTCTATAATCTTTTCTTGACAATCCATATGTTCAAAAGCCACTTGAAATAACAGCTAGCTAATTAATAAGAATTTTAATGTTAGCTATTATTGAAAACATACATATGCAATACAGCAGTACTAAATCAGAGTCATCTTAAAAATCTGAGGCCAAGCAATCTCTGTCAAGTTCCACTGAGGCAGCCACACAAAACCAACTTTGAAAAAATATATTTCCTGATTCTCTTTAAAGCTTGAAATAACACTGAAAAAATGATGTCCTATACTTCAAATTTTGGTATCTGCTTGAACGTATGCAAACACTGAACTAGCAAAAATGTTTTCAGCGGTGTTTTGTAATAAAACTGACCGTCCCCACAGGGGTTCCGTCTAATTGGATCAGTTGGAGTTGAGCTGCGGTTGTGCCACCTGATTCTATGCGAGGGGGTAAAATAGAAAGCAGGCCACTTCTTTCTTTTCCAATTAAAAGAATTACTTTTCAGTTCTTGCAAATTTGGTCCAAAAACCATCTACTGCTCACCATTGCTGGGCCCTCTAAAACAAAACTGATGAAATCTACATAACAACCATGTCCCACGCTCCGCCAAACATGTCCTCGCTCCTGTTTTGAGGATTAGCAAGAGCCTCCGTGGAGCCACCTGGCTTCTCAATTTAGTGTGGCACCTCCTGCCATGGGATTGGTTGTGAAGCAATTTAGCGGAGCCTCAACCCTGGTAATCCCTGGCCTGTGTGGTTCTAATGAAGCAAATTTGTATACAGTGCAATTTATCAAATCAGGGTTTTGGAGGAAAATGACTTATCACGGTGGCTCTCTAGCTTGTTTAAAAGATGCCAAATAATTATGTACTCCTTCCTCAGACCTTTTTTTATTAAAATTTGAGCCATGATAATAACCCAAGCTCAAACTATGAATGAATTAACATCCACAGTAGAACTTCAGGTTACATAACCTTTCCACATCCCTTTTGATCCTTCCAGCTACTCCAAGAGGAGGATGTCATTATCCAACTTTATACTTCTGTCATACTCTGAGACTTTATGGGGGAAAATGAGCTTCAGAACTCAGGTAAACTCTTAACTGGCCATATAAGCAGGCCGAGTATGCACAGTGTCCGAATATACCTTCACCACCTTCCTATTCCTTTATAATTTGTTCATCATTATATTCCTTTTCAGAATATTCAAATGTGGTCTTACTGCCAGAGACTGAAGAGTTCTTGGATCAAACAGAAGCTTTTCTCCAAGGGGAAGCTTCTGACTCTCAACATGAAGCTCTCTTAGTTCTTCTAATCCCTCCAAACCTTCTATGACAGTAATATAATTGCCTCCCAAATACCTGAAAACACAGGCATAATTCTAAATAGACTTTTTGACAATGGCACAGAATAAGAATGTAATAACAAAATTACTGAGCTGTATAAAATTATACATACAGAATATTGAGTTTATATTTGAAACAATGAAAGGTTTATCTGAATGATAACAAATTAAACTAAACAATTTAGTCTAAAAAGCACTTTTTAAAGTGAGAGAATATTTAGTTCTTACTAAACTATCTGCAAGTGTTCCTCATATGTTAGGGTACAGAAGAATCATCTGGCTGTAGGTTTAAAAACCAAGATTTCTGAGCCTAACTCCTGGAGATTCTGATCTGAATAGCTATGTTGGAATCCAGTACTTTGCCCTTTTAGTAAGCATTTTCCACCCGCTTCTGAGGCCTTTGGCCCACTTTTTAAGATGCACAGTAGGTACTCCAATCTGAGGAACTTGTATTTACAGACCTCATTATAGTATATAATTATAATTATTTCAGGCTTAAAGACATTTTTACAATCAAATTTACATCAAAATTATTCATTTTATGACCTGGACCTTTTGAGATGTGTTATTCTGAAAGACACAAATAATTTCTGGGTTCCATAAAAAGTTTCAACAGTTGAACCTACATTAAGATGTTTTAGGTGTCCTGATAAGCCCATAAGACAACTTACTTCCCCAAAAGAAAAGTATATCATGCTTAATAAAGCATAAATTGTTGAATATTATATATGAAGGAATATAGTTCATATGAAATAAATGTAAGAAAATGAAACTCAATTATACATTCAACTTACTTTTGGAACTTAATGCCAAGAATGGAAATACCTGCCTGCATAAAAACATATACTATAATGATGACAAGCAAAAATAAAAGCACTTACAGTTTTTCCAGTTTCTTTAATGACCTGAGGTTCTCTATACATGGAATACAATTGTTTTGTAGGTACAGATGGGTCAGATTTGTGGCATAGTTCAGGTTAGTGACTTGACTAATACGATTATCGTATAAATATAAAACACTGAGATTTTTGCAAAGAGAGAGGTCTTCCTAAAAGAAAAACAACAGGTTATATTTAATTTCTTTTCGAAACTTGGTTTTCTAGTTGAGCATTCTACACATTTTCTTACGCTTAATATAAAAGAAAACATAATCATATTTATATAATATAAAAATTATTTGGCAGGATGGATCAAGGAACAAAATCCAGTGGTATGCTGTACACAAGAAACAAATTTAGCCAGACGTGGTGCATGCCTGTAATCCCAGCACTCAGGAGACTGAGCCAGGAGGATCCAGGCAAGTTTGAAGCCAGCCTCAGCTACATAGTTCAAGGCCAGCCTGGACTACATAGCAAGACCATGTTTCAAACAACAAAACACACAAACTCCAAAAACAAAAAAGTAAGAAACACACTTAACCCAAAAAGAAACTCACAGACTAAAAATTAATGATGGAAAGCAATATTCCATACAATGGGGATCCAAAAGAAGAGCAGGTATACCTATCTTATGTTCAGATAAAGTGGACTTCAAGCCAAAACTGATCAAAACAGGGAAAGAGAGTCACTATATATTGGTTAAGGGAACATTCCATCAGGAAGAGATAATAATTATTAACATACATGCACTGAACAACAGGGTACCCAACTTCATAAAACAAATACTACTGGACATAAAATATCAGAGAATCATAAACACAATTATAGTGGGGAACTTCATTACCACACTATCACAAATAGATTTACTAGATAAAAAAACAACAAAGGGATATCAGAGTTGAAAAAAAAAATCTTTTAACAAATGGACCTAGTACATACCCACCAAAGCCAGAATACGCATTCTTTTCAGCAGTACACAGAACTTTCTTCAAAATGGACCACATACTATCCAGTAGAGCAAGCTTAAGTAAATATGAAATAATTAAAATTATACCATGCATATTATTAGGCCTTAGTGCAATGAAGTTATAAATCAATCAACAACAAAAGAAAATAAATGCAAGTGCATGGAAACTAACCAATACACTCATAACTAAACAAAGAATTACAGAAGAAATCAAGGAAGAGATAAGACAGTTTCTAGAAATAAATGATAATGCCAGTACAATATACCGAAATTTATGAGCAGCCTGAACAGGGAAGTGTATAGCTGTGAATGCCCACATCATAAAATAGAGTAAGCCCAAATAAACTTAATGATGCACACCAAGGTCCTAAAAAATAAGAATGATCCATACCCAAAGTCAGTACAAGGAAGATATTCTAAAGACTGGAGCAGAAATAAATGAAATTGAGACAAAAAATACAAAGAATGAATCTAAGGATTGGTTCTTCAAAAGAATACACAAAATAGACACATCCTTAGCCAACATAATAAAAAAAGGAGAGAAAAGACCCAAATCAATGCAACTAGAAATGAAAAAGGTGAAATCACAATGGACACTGCTGAAATAAAAAAAACAGTATTAACAATTGCTTCCCAAATCTGTATGCAATTAATTGGAGAATTTAGAAGAAGTAGATAAGATTCCTAGATACATATAAATTTCCAAAACTGAACCAAGAAGATTTGAAAACCCTGTGTAATCTAGTAACGGGCAGTGAAATTGAGGCAATAAAAAATAACCTAGCAACTAAGATAAGCCCAGATCTAAATGAGTTCACTGCGGAATTTTACAAAAACTTTCAGGAAGTTGAAACACCAATCTTTAAGCTTTTTAATGAAATCAAAAGGGAAGGAGTACTCTCAAGGTTATTCCTGGAAGCTACTATTAACCTGGTTCCAAAACTTGACAGGATCCAACCAAAAAAGAGAACTGTAGATCAATCTCTTTAATGACTATAGACCAAAAATCCTCAATAAGTACTGGCAAACAGTATGCAATGAGTCATCAAAAAGTCATACATTGGAATTCTCTTCACCTGCTCTGCCAGCATGCTGCTGTCAGTGGTGGGCAGCATAACTTTGGGGCCTGGAAGGCCAATGGCCCGTCATCCAGGAGGCAACCCCCACCTCAGAACCAGGGGATCACTACTCTGAAGAATTACTTGGAAACCTTCCCAAAAGTGAATGTCACCAGTAATAACCTTCTTCTCCTCTGGTTGGTCAGCCAAGAGCCCAAGGGCCAGAGGCATCTGGGCACCTACCCGGATCCACATTTCAGAAGAAGTGCCATAGCAGAGCATCGCTGTCTTCCAAAACTGCCTCCCAGATACTGAGACTTCAGGGAGAAGAACCAGGACCAGGCACTGCCCTACACCTACTTTGACCCTCCCCTTATTGAGAACAACACTTCCATCTAACCTTCACCCCAGACCAATGGGCCAAGCATGCAGAAGGCCAGCTTATCAGGGATTTCCAGACTCTTATCCCTATTCTCCCCTAAATCATTCTCTCTGCATGTAGGGACTTTTTCCAACCAAGATGGCTCTAGCTGTGCCCTGAGCTGTGAGGAACCAGGCTAGCAGTGTCCAGGATGAATGTCACCGACTAAAGTTGAATGCACAACAGATCAACAGAAAAGAAAGGAACCTCTTCATCCCTTGCCCTTGCCCCTGGGCAGCCTCCTGTTCCAGCCTCTTGTGGGAATCTACCTCCTCCCATAGGATTCCCAGCCTGGGTCTCTAAGCTTTCCTTCCTAGGCCTCCCTTTCCCACACTTCCTTTTACCATGTAATTTTGATTCTCCTTTCCTCTCAGCCTAGGACTAGCCAACCCAGCTTCCTTCTGTGAAAGAGCCTGAAAACTGGGCACAGAAGGAATGCATGTTTGGATCAGCGAGGTCCCCTTTGCCCCTAGCACCTACAGGTAGAGGACTAATTGGAGTGCAGATCCCCTGGACATCTAGTAAAGGTTCTTGGGGATAAACTCTCTGGCGTGGGCATGGATGTGGGATCTCTCTCCAGCTCTCGTTCTACCCCATTCTCATCTCATGTTTTTCTTTTTGCCTTTAAACATAGTGACTTCAGTGAAAGCTGACATATTTGGCTCCTAAAAAAAAAAAGTCATACATCTTCACCAAGTAGGCTTCATGCCAGGAATACAAGGATGGTTCAACATATATAAATCAATAAATGTAATACATCAACAGAAGCAAGGATAAAAATCACATGATCATCTCAATAGATGCAGAAAAAGTCTTTGATAAAATGCAACATCCTTTCATAATAAAAACACTGACGATAATAGATATAAAAGGACCTTATCTCAATCTGATACAAGACGTTTATGACAAACCTACTAGCAGCAAAAGCAAGCCTGGGTAAAAAGAGCAAAGTGGGAGGCATCACAATTCCATACCTGAATATACCTGAAGTTATATTATACAGTGTGTTGGTTTGAGGTTTTGCAAGAGGAACAATATATTACAGGACACCTATTTTATAAGATTAGTTATAATAGTCACCAAAAGAGTCCCATACAAAGACAGTACAGGAAATCTGTCCACACAGTAATAGCCAAAGAACCCAGCCAAGGGCCTAGAACCCATGGTAACGTCTGCATGAGTCCAGCTGAAGACCTAGAGCTCATAACAATGCCTCCCAGGAGTCCAACTGGAGGCCTAGAGCCTACAACAATGTCTCTTGAAGGCCTGTTTCATGGATCTGCGCTTGGAAGGCCCAAAGGTCAGCGGTGGAAGCTAGAGAGTCTGTGCCAGTAGGATGAAGGATCTGTGCCAGCAGGTTGAGGGATCTGCACTGGAGCCAGGAAGTGATGCTCAAGTAAGAACCAGAGCTCCCCCAAAAAGTACCATAGCCATCCTCAGCAACAGTGAAGTTCCAACTCCTCCGATGATAAGGAAAGCCAAGTTCCCATCAAGGAAGCCAACATGACAATCTTCTCCAGGAGAATGAACAGTGCACCATCTCCCCACCCCATCCCCTGGAGCCAGGAAGCGATGCTCAAAGTGAGGGCCAGAGCTCCCTGAAAGTGAACCAAAGCCATTCTCAGTGACAAGGTCCTGAGCTCCTCCGACAATGAGAACAGCCGAGTTCATCAGGAAAGCCAGCGTGACAAGCTCCTCCAAGAGAACCAACAGCTCCTTAGAGCTTCTAACAGCACCCAACAGCTTCTACCAGCTCCCAAAAGCCTCTCTTCTCTTTCTCCAGTTCTGCCTCTGATGCTGCTGGCAACAATCCTCAGGTGGGCCTCCCACACCCAGCACCACGCCTACTCAGTTGAGCTGGGTGTTACAAGTTGACCACCATTGTCAGTCCACCACAATCCACCGCGATCAACTTGGTAATCATACACATTTCCTTAATCCATAGACTCTAGTGGCAGATTTGTGGAAGTTAACATCTCTTAGTCTATTCATATTTACATTAATATAACAATTACACACATACATTTTTTTCTTTTTGCACTCATTCTTGCACCAAAAGTAAAATATTTAAAGGATGATCAAAATTCAAAGTTAAAACTATAATACTTTGATTAATTAACTTAATTATAAATATATATCTAAAAATGACATTGAAACATATCAAAAGAACTATTACAACCACACTCCTTTCATATCATCTTACTGACTCTTCCCTCTTAATTTCAAACAGATGTGGCCAAAAGCTCTCAATAGTAACCATGCCACCATCCCAACAATAGACTACATTGAAATTTTTTTCTCCAATCAGGCAATATCTCTAAACACAAGCAAAACGAAGACAAACTTTCTGCCAAAGCACAATATTCTACCTGGGATCCAGCAGCCAACGCAGTTCTCTGTTGAAGCCTCCGGAGCTTCATCTCAATCGGCAGCATTTCCATCAGTACTCTGACTTTCCAGGCTCCAACCAGAGTCTCCAATATAGTTTACAGCATACAGGGCTGCCTCTTTGGCCGGTCTCTCAAAACTGTTCCAAATTAATTAATTAAGGCTCTCAAGTCACATGGCAACATCACAACAATAACCCCACTCTCCCGGTACCAATTTTGTGTTAGTTTGGGGTTTTGCGCAAAGCTACTGTGATTAAAAAAACAAAAAGTGCAGTACTTGCACAAAGACAGACACAAGGGCTAGCAGTGGTGATATATGCCTGTGATCCCAGCACTGAGGAGGCTGAGGTGGGATGACTGGGCTACATAGTGAGTTCAAGCCCAGCTGGAACTACATAGGCAGACCCTGTCTCAAAAAGAAAGACAAAACTAAATCAAAGAAACCCAAAACAGACAGACATGAGGATCAATAAATGAAACAGAGTAGAAGATGCAGAAACAACCTCAAGCACATTCAACTACTTGAGCTTTGACAAAAGAGCCAGAAGCATACACTGGAAGATATATAGCCTCTTTAATAAGTGGCATTGGGTACACTGTCCACATACAGAAGATAGAAGTTGGACCCATATCTCTCACCATGTACTAAACTAAAATCAAAATGGATCAAAGAACTAAATATTAAAGCAGAAACACTTAAATCTGGAAGATAAAATAGGTAAAACTTGAAGTCAGGCATCAGCAAAGACTTTCTAAACAGAATCCTGGTTACACAGGAAATAGTACCAAGAATCAACAAATGTGATCATATCAAATTAAAAAGCTTCTGCATAGCAAAAGAAACAACCAACAGAGTGAAAAAACCAGCCTACAGAATGGGAAAAAACATTATGTATTACAAACATTTACTAATAAAAAGTACATTATTTGTCTTAGCATAGTCCAAAGGAGACCATAATGATTACAAAACAGATTCTGGCTTTAGCATTCTGTAATTTTAGGACTGCAGTTGTTATTTGTAAAGATTTTTCCAGTACATGAAATTTTCCTTGACAACAGTTACAGGTGTAATCCTAGCTATTCAAGAGGCTGAGGCAGGAAGATTGCAACTTCCACGCCAGCATGGACAATTTAGTGAGATTCTGTTTAAAATAAAGGGCTAGGAATGTATGAGCACTCTCTGAGTTCAGTGTCCAGTGTTCAAGAAAAGAGAGAGAGATGGGCAAAGAGAAGGGTGGGGAAGGGAGAGAGAGAGAGAAAGAAGAAAAAGAGATCAACGTCCCAATGGAGAGTTTTGTCTGAGGCTTTGGTGTTATTCATTCAATATTTTAAGTACTTAATGTTTTAGGCATTATATTGGATGGAGGGATTTAGAATAATGTGAACAGACTAGACATGATCCTTTGCCCTCCTGTGGCTTATATATTTTTGAGAAATTTTCTCTTACCTATGTTACCTAATGTAATGTTTATTGGAGAAAAAAGATACTAATATAAATGTAACTTGTCTCATACAACTGACCCAATATACCATCTATTTTATATAACCAGTTAAATTACATACAAAATGATCTCATCCTTTGACCTTTTTTGAGGATTGCAGTCACACTCTATCACAACCGTATCCAGCTCCAGTGTTGAACTTTTGAATTGTGGTACTGATATATATATATATATACATATTCTAAGGCTCTGGACTATTCCATAAGTAATTGTCTTTGAAATTACTTTCCTAATCTAATTTGTCACATTGTAGAGAACGGTAGGAGAAACAGTAAACATATATTACCAACTTGTTTTTTTTACAAGATGAGGTCTTGCTGTGTTGCCAAACTGTAGCAAAAAATAACACCCCCACCAGTATACTTGTTTGTTAGTTTTCCAGGTAATAGTTCCTGTTCCAGAGCTGGTTGCTCCTGTCTCTTATAAAATGGCTGGTCACTGTAATACATAGCTGGTCCCTATACTGTATCACTGGTATAAACCAATCCCCAATTGACAAGCCGTTCTGCCTCTGCACTTCCTATTTGCTTATCTCATAAAAGCCCTAGACCACCAGAAATCGGGGCCTGATATTCTGGGAATGACCCTGATCAGTGCCTGTCAACATAAGTAAATCTATCCCCAAATTTTGGCTGTCATTTCAGTGTTTCTGCTTGCCATTGCAAAATGATCCTCCTGCTTCACACTCCTAAATGGTTGGAAATAAAAGCATGAACTACTGTGCCCATGTATTTGCAAATATATATATATATATTTTTTTTTTTTCTTTTTTTTGAGACAGTGTCTCACTGTGTAGTTCAGGCTGGCCTCAAACTCACAACAATCCTCCTGCCTCAGTCTCCCAAGTGCTGGGATTGCAGGTGTGCACCAACATGCCCAGCACAATGGTATATTGTATAGAGATTAAGTTAAATAAACTTTACATAACAAAAAGATTAAAACAATAAAGTTTACTGATAAAATAGTTAATAAATATAATCAAAATAGAGTTAATGTATGAGGTATGCTGATTTATAAATTTTACATTGTTAATTATGTAAAAACAGGAAATAATTTCAGAGTTCTTACAATTGCATCTATATTTTTGTCTGAAAAATTTATATGAGTTATTTTCTTCAAGCATTGTGCAGTGGTTTCTTCTTTTCGGGGCTTTAGATGGCTGTTTTTGGCAATTAGATCCACAGTTAGTCGAACCATTATTTCTCTATAAATCACATCCCAGCAATAGCTTTGTTGATAACATGTCCAGAAGCAGGTTTAGGTCTTGTTTATTTCTATCTTTCTAAAAATTAAAGAAAAGAGAGTATTATATTAGATGGCAATTTAGGAAAGGCTGTTTTGACTTTTCTGTTGTGATGCTATTTGATTATCTAGTTCACAGATATTTTTATGGGCATTTTGGTATTTTCAAGTTTATAGACTTAATTTTTTTAGTGAAGAGATTTTAAATACCAAAACTAATTAAATGCATAATACTCATTCACTTTTATTTTTTTAAGTTAGTTTGGTTTTTTGCTTGCTTCCTGGCTTGCTTGCTTGTGACAGAACCTATTAGTTCATACTGGCCTTGAACTCACCATGTAGCCCAGGCTGGCCTCGAACTTTCACTGATCCTCCTGCTTCAGTCTCTCCTCCTGGTGGGATTATAGGCATGTGCCACCATGACTGGTGCCCTGATTTTTGGGTTTTTCTGTTTGTTTGTTATAAAGTTCCTCTTTTTTAATATCCCAGTCTTTACTGTTGTGATGAAAGATAGCTTCCTTTGCTCATTCCTAACATGTATTTTCTTCATTCTCCCTTGATCGTCTTACTAGCATTGAACAAATTCATATGAACCAATTTTAGTTCTTGACCAAAATCTTGACCATTGCATCTGTTTAAATTTCATTAATTTGTTTTCACCTTTTCAAAAGTTCTTTCCTCCTATTTTCAGGCTTATTTCATACTTCTTTTGCCAAATTCTAAATGTGGATGCTTGCCTTATCAATTTCCAGTTTTCTTTTTTTTTCCCCTGATGTTAGAATATCCTACCCTTAGCTCATTCCACAGTGATATTTTCATTTTAAGTTTTTTAACATCCATTTATTTTTTTTTTAATTTAAAATAACAGCTTTATTGAACTAAAAGTTGCATACCACACAATTTTACAAAGTGTCAGATTCAGTAGAGTTTAGCACGTAAGAGTTGCACAGCCATGACCACAAAGTTGGATCATTTTTGCTACCTCACAACAAAACACTACCTACTAGCTATCATCTCCCAATCACTCCCCGCTAAATCTAGGCAACCACTGTGGTGCTCTCTATCTTCATAGATTTTCCTATTCTGGGAATTGATTTTTCTTTTTAATTCAAAATAGACCATGCTCAAAACAACAATAAAGAGCTTAATGTATCAAAGAAGTGCAAATCCTGTAAAGTCATCTCTTACACCATATTGAAGTGAAACTAGAAGCCTACACCAGAAACATACTTAGAATACAATAACTTTTTCCCCCCTTTATCCTATTAACTTTTTCATATAAAGAAAACCATGTGATGTTCAAGCTCGCATGTCTGATTTACTTAACATGGTTTTAGGTGCATCTATTTTCTTACAAATGCTTCAAGTATATCTTTCTTTACTGTAGAGTATTATTGCATTGTGTATAAATACCACATTTCTTTATCCATTCATCTTTTGATGGGCATATATAGGCTGTTTCTAAGATTTAGCTATTATGAATTGTGCTGCTATAAATATGTATACATATATTACCATGGTATAATGTTTTTAATTCTTTTGGGAAGATACCCAAAAGGGGGATAACTAGGTGAAATGTAATTTCTATTTTTAGTTTTTTGAGGAATCTCAATACTGATTTCTATATTGGTTGTATCAGTTTACATTCCCACCAAGAGTGGAGAAAGGTTCTCCCATAGCCTTGCCAGCATTTATTATTGGTTGATTTGTTGATGTTAGCCATTGTTTTGGGGATGGGATGAAACCTTTTTTGGGGGGGCTACTGGGAATCAAACTCAGGACCTTGCACTTGCCAAGGTAGGCACTTGAGCCACTGAGTTATATTCCTGGCCGATGAAATCTTAATGTTTTTTTAATTTGCATTTCTTGGGATGGCCAGCGATATCGAACATTTTTTCATATATTTATTGGCCAGTTGTATTTCTTCATCTGAGAAGCATCTATTCATTTCAGGTGTCCATTATTTACTGGATCTTTAAATTTAGAGGGTCTAATTTTTTTGAGTTCTTTCTATATTCTAGATGTTAGTCCTTTGCCTAAGGAGTAGCTGGTAAAATTTTTTCCCATTCTGTAGGTTGTCTCTTTACTTTGTTGGTGGTTTCCTTTGCTGTGCAAAAGTTTTCCATTTAATTTGATCCCAGTGGTTGATTCTTGGCATTATTTCTTGCACAGCAGGTTTTGTTTTGGTTTGGTTTGGTTTGGTTTTTTTCAGACAGGGTCTCACCATGTAGTTGAGGCTGGCCTTGAACTTACTAGCCCAGGATGGTCTCAAACTTCTGGTGATCTTTCTGCCCCAGGCTCCCAAGTGCTAAGATTATAGATGTGCACCACCATGGCCGATACAATGGGATGTGACTCAGAAAGTCTTTGCCTACCCTTATGTCTTCAAGAGATATCATTGACTTATGATACTTTGAGCCTATATTTTAAAATCTACAACTTTTTCTGGAAATTTCAATTATCTTTTTACATGGATAATTAAGGTGAAAATACATATTGTAAAGAGATTGCTCACGCAGGACTTCCTCCTTGTAGCTGGGGGAGACTGCTGCCCTGGTGTCGGTGCAGGAGCACCCTTGAGCTCTGAAGGAGTTGATCCCTGGGAGGTAACTTCAGCCAAAGGGAAAGAGGAGTCACAACTGATTTAGTCACAAATGAGTTATTCTCTCCTCTCCCATGGACCTTAGCGAGATACTTTGTTTTCAAAAGCTCCCCCCACAAACATTCTGGGTTACACATGCTCTTACATTTGCTTTCCTGCCATCTCTGCCCAGTTCCTTTTCTCCCTCCCGCCTGCTTCCAGGGGACTGCAACCCAATAAAAGTGCTAGCATGGGTTTTTGCTTCAGGCTGTTAATGTGGCTAAAACAAATGTTGGATTATCCGACTCTTTACAAATGACTGCTCTTGCAAAGGTAGAAAATTTTACCTCTATCTTCTTGAAGATATTTTTTTCCCCTCTTGGCTGGGCCTGAGAAATTTACAGAGCAACAGGAGGAAAGCATATAGATTTATTTAATACAAATTTCATGTGGCATGAGAAATGCAGGAATAAACTATTACATAAGCACAGAGTTGAACACTTACTGAATTAAAGAGTAGGACATTGTGAAAATGCGACAAGGAAAGGGGGGTTGGGGCAGTATAGTTGATTGATGGAGAAGTATCTGAAAATGTTTGCACAGATCTCCCTGTGCCCTGACTTTCTGTCCTTGATAAGAATAACTTTTAGTATAGGGACAGAATCTTTCACATGGAGTTTCACCTCTTGCTTTTCAGAAACAAACTGAAGATCAGAATGATCTTGGACCTGCCATTTTCCAAGTGCTTTTAAAGAAAAATTGTCAGTATGCCAGAACAGCATATATTAGGTTTGCATATTCTTAGCTTCTTTACTATATTGTTTCTGTAAAATGGTGTTTATGTAGAAATTTTTTTAAGTGTTTCAGAAAAGAAACATTTAAATGAAGTATTTATTAAAGCAAGGGAAGGCCAACAAACCTAATAAAGAAAGCTATTGGAAAACTTTCCATGGGCTTGAAATATGCAAAGGGAGAGAAATGAATTAAACCACAAGGCAAAATAGCAGAGACTGTTAACTGGCCAAAAACTGCACGGTAGCAGTCCAAGAGAGAATTGTTTCATCAAAACAGCGCCATTCATCTTGCTAAAGTAATATTCATTGAAACTTTATTGGTCTTGAATTTTCCTTTTAGAGAAATTATAAGCTTTAGGAATTTAAACTGAATTTGGTGGTGTGGATTTGGATTCATTTTAGAACATTGTAATTAAAAAGCCAATACTTGTGAAGGCGCCTTGGTTTTCTTATTGTTTTCTAACGTTTCAGAAAGTACTTTTCCAACCTCTCGCCCGCCCCCAATATTCTGTTTCCTTGGACGGTTTTCTAGGATATCTCTACAGATCCCAGTGAGCTGCTCTATAGGCGCTCTGGGAAATGAATTTTAAAGGACCGCAGGCTTTCAATCCCCAGGGATCCCACGGCCAGAGGAGATGGACGACGTTTTCTGGCTTTAGTTCCCACCTGTAGTTGTGTGCAGTGAGCCCCATGCCCCGTGGCTTCGGAAGCTCTACGTCGGCTTCAGCTCTCAAGCTTTTATTTCTAAACCCTTCAAACACAGGTGCGCGCCCACCAGCTCCCTCCCTCCGTGGCCACCCCGAAGTCATGCCTCCTTCTCTACAGGTGATTCCAAACTTTGCCTGATCCTAGATACTCGTTAAAAATATAGCCTTCCAGTTGTTATCGTTGTTTCCTGGCAATTCTAGTGTCTAGAGATAGGCCCAGAGACCTGCATGTTAACGTGTCCCAGGAAAATCTTACTGGCCAGCAAGTTTGAGAAACATGACTCCAGGGGTTCCTCGATTCCCCAGGCTTCTTCCCTTAGGGCTCTTCACCGCGGGCTGGACGAGTCCGGGCAGTAACTCCGGTTTGGTGAGTTTCGCCTCCGGAGCTAGAGCCGTGGGCGGTTGCCAGGCGACCAGATGATGCTCCGGGTTGCCCGCGGCTCCTCGCGGAAAATCTCGCGGAGTCACAGGCAGCTCCCCTCTCGGTGGCCTGGGGCTAAGAGGAGGGGCCAAGGCTGATGCATTCCGAGAGGCATTAGTCACCTCATGACTTTACAGGACCTACAGTAGACAGTTGTTTTGTTTTTGTTTTTCAGACCTCCAAGTTCCTCCTTCCTGTCATCGGTGTTGAGTGCCCAATAACCACCTTGCTCCCTGTAACAGACCAGAAAAAGAATGATGTGCATCAAGGTACAGAACGTATTCCAAACTTCCCTCGGACAAAACCCAGACTCAGGGTGACATTCAAGACCATTCATCACGACCCTTGTCACCATTTGCCGCTTGTCCCCTACATTCCAGGATTCTCCAGTACGCCCTTATCTAAAAAGACTTCCATTCCCTAAAATGCCCTTCGGGGCAGCAGCAATAGCACACATTTTTTCCCCCACTTTTATTCTTATTTTCCTTTTTAACAGCAGGTCGGACTAACTGCATCTTTTTTTTTTTTTTTCTGAAGCTTTCCTGCATACTTTTACCTTATTATGCTCTGTTTTTCCTCACTACCGCCCCCCGAACGTGGTGGCGCACGCCTGTTATCTCAGCACTCCAGAGGCTGAGGCAGGAGGATCTTTGCAAGTTCGAGGCCAGCCTGGGTTATAAAGTAAGCGCAAGGCCAGCCTGAGCTGCATAGAGAGAACCTGCCTCAAAAAGACTAAATAAATAAATAAAATAATAAACTACTAACAGTAGCACTTAACAACTTCATTGTTGCTTACCCTTATCTTCAATAAGATAAATTCGTTGAGAATAAGGACTATGTTTTTTACTTTTCTATTCCCAGGAACTAGGAAAATGCCTTGTGTATTGAAAGTCATTATATAAATGTTTCTAAAGTGAATAACTTAACTGAAAGAAAAGAACAATAATATAAGGAACAAATATTTCGAGTGGAAAGTGAGGGGCTCATTGGAATGTGAAGCAAGCGGTAAGAATGTAAAGGACAGTCAAATTGAAAACTGGTAAAAATGGTAAAGGTTGTGACCTGGTGGGTAAAAGGTTGTCACTGCCATTGCTTGGGCAAAGTCAGAGTAGATTGTTGGAGGTGCAAGGCAGTTTAGAGGCCGGAAGATGTTCTAACTGCCTTCTTGCAGATAGGGAAACTCCTGGGCCAGAAAGAGGAATCTAGGTCAACATCAGGTGCCAGGGAGGGAATTTAACCTTGTGCTGGTGATTTCAAGCGCAGGTCTCCTTTCAGTGTAAGAGTAGTCTAAGAAGAGGAGAGGTGTAAGGGCAAAGGAACCCTAAGTTAATTCAAGATATTGTTGACAAAATTCATTTGTGAGGGGCTGGGGATTAGCTCAGCGGCACAGCGCCTGCCTGGGAAGCTCAAGGTCGTGAGTTCAATTCCCGGTAGCAGAAAAAAACAACAAAACAAAACAAAACATGATTTATCAAACAAAACAAAACAAAACAAAACAAATTGTAGAGGGCTGGGGATTTAGCTCAGCGGCACAGCACCTGCCTGGCAAATACAAGGTCATGAGTTCGATTCCCAGCACCAGAAAAAAAAAAATAAGAAAAACAAAACAAAACAAATTCATTTGTGAGGTAATCTTAAGCCAACTGGCTTGAAGACAAAGAAAGTAAAAAGGAATGAACAAAGTTAGGAGATACTTTGAAGCATAATTTAATTAAGAGAGATTGGTTAGGATAAAGGGAGGAAGAAGATAATTCTCATGTTAGATAGGATAAAATAATAATACTGGAGGAAGAGGAGAGGTGACATGAATTTGAGGTGTGGATAAGTTTGGTTTATACACCTTAAATGGAAATAATATGTTTTATTTTTTCCTTTTTCATTTTATGAAAAAAATTTCATAACAAAACAAGAATAACAATACATTGTGTACTGTTTTCTTCAAAGTAGTTACTCAAGTATAAGACATTGACAAAATAGATTTTGTCTTACAAAGAAGAAAAAGATATTAGCACAAAAGTTTCTTTTCAATGAACTAAGAAAAACTAGTAGTACAAACAAATTAGCATATATATTAAAATATTTTTGAGACAATGGAATAGGTAACTTTGGGAACCATCTGAACCTCACTCTACTTTCTATTTACCTGTCTTCCATCTTGCTCATAATTTGCATAAATACACTTTGAGTTCCTCATAGAAGAGTAACCATGCAATACTTGAGTTCATGTCTGATTTATTTCACTGAATATTATGTTCTCAAATTGCATCAATTTGCCACATATCCCTCAGGGTTATCTTTTTATGGCAAAGTAGTACTCCATTGCGTATAAATACCACATTTTCCTTATCTATTCATCTGTTGATGGACATATACACTGTTTCCAATTATAAATTGTGCTGCTATAAACATGGGTATGCATGTATCTGTAATATGATCATTTTAGCTCTGGGGAAGATGCCTAGAGGGGGCCTAAGCTGGGTCAAAAGGAATGTCTATTTTTTAATTTTTTGAAGAATCTTTATGCTGATTTGCATAGTGGTTGTACTAGTTTACATTCCTACCAATAATGCAGAAGAGTTTCTTTTTCCTCACATCCTCACCAGCATTCATTACTATTAGATTTTTTGTGGTAGCCATTCTTTGTGGGGTAAGATGGTACTTCAAGGTAGTTTTCATAGCCAGTGATATCGAACAGCTGTTCATGTTTTTATTGGCTATTTGTACTGCTTCTTCTGTGAAGTGTTTCTTCATTTCACTTGCCTATTTTTAGATTGGATCATTTATTTTTGGGAGTCTAATTTTTTTGAGTTCTTTATATATTCTTTATATAGTAGTCCTCTGTCTGAGGAATAGCTGACAAACTTTTTTCCCATTCTGTAGGCTGTCTCTTCATTCTGTAGGTTGTTTCCTTTGCTGTGCAGAAGCTTTTAATTTGATATGATTCCATTAGTTGATTTTTGATATTATTTCTTGTGCAACGGGAGATCTAGTCAGAAAGTCCTGGCATACACCTGTCTTCAAGCCCTGTAGCTATTTTACCTTCCAGCAGCTTAAGTATTTCTGTTTTAACATTTAGATCGTTGAACTATTTTCATTTTAACTTAGTACATGGTAAGATATATGGGTCTAGCCTCCATCTTCTGCATGTGGACAGACAATGTTCCCAGCACCATCTATTAGAGAGGTTCTCTTTCCTCCATGTACGTTTTTGACTCCTTTGTCAGAGAGCAAATAACTGTATGTACCTGGAGTTGTCTCTGTTTCTTTTATTCTATCCCACTCATGCTCAGACCTGTTTTCACAGCAGTAGCATGCTCGTTTAATCACCATAGCTTTATGGTATAACTTCAAGTCTGGGGTTGTGATGCCATCTGCTTTGCTTTTGTGACCTAGGATTGCTTTTACTATTTTGGATCTCTTGTTCCACATAAATTTTAGGATTGTTTTATTTAGATCTGTGAGAAATGTCATTGGCATTCTGATTGGAATTGCATGAAATTTGTATATCAGTTTTTGAATTGTAGCCATTTTGATTATATTGGTTCTGCCTATGCAGGAATAGGAGACATCTTTCCATGTTCTCGCGTCCTCAATTTCCTTTTTCAGACTGATGGAATTTTCATTATAGAGATCTTTCCTTTCCTTGGTTAGGTTAATTGCTAAGTATTTAATTTTTTCATATTATTGTGAGTGGTATTGTTTTCCTAGTCCCTTGTCATTGAGTTCATTATTAGTGTATAGGAATACTATGGATTTCTGTGTGTTTGTTTTGAATCCTGCTACATTGCTGAATTTCGAGAAGAACAAATAATAATTCAGTGGTTCAACACTAATTCAGATTTAGACACTGGGGAAAGAGTTGGGGTTGCAGGCTACATAACAGGATAAAAAGCTGCAGAGGGATAAAACGTAATATGGTTAAAACACAAGGGCATGAAGAAGAAGCCCCATTTATCTGTTTTGCAGGTCATTGGGCGCATCAGCTTTAACAGTATATGTAGCCCTTTTGCTCTGTGTATCAGTTCATCTGGTGCTGACATTACTTTGCTGGAAGACTTGTTAAGCAATGCCTCACTGAAAATCAGTGGTCTGGAAATCTGTTTGTAACAGCTTCATATATCATTATAAAAAGAAGCATCGTATAAAGTTATATACTGTTGTATTTATTTTTGGAGATGGTGTGACACTGTTATTGCTCAGGCTTGTCTCAAATTCATAGCTCAAATGATCCTCCAATGGTAAAGCTATGTACAGTTTTATTGATGTTTTGAGATGGCGTGTCTATGTTGCTGCTCAGGGTAGTCTCAAAGGATCCTGTGGCTTTTGCTTCCTGAGTAGTTGGAACTATAGTATGCCTCAGCATGCCCAGTTTTTAAATGTCTAAAAGGACATATAAAGATAAATACCAACCTATTTAATCATGGTTATTTCTTGTGGGTGGGGTTTTGAATATTTTTTCTTTTTTTATTAATCAGATTTTTTAAAAAAATGATAAAATTATATTTTTCAAGTTCATTTTGGATCTTGCTGTTCATGGAATTGAAAACCACTTTATGAGTGCTGTTAAAAATAGTTTGAGGTAATCTGAGCAACTTTGTTGAAGATAACAGTATGTACTATAACAACCACTGCTAATTCCTATCATTTTGTTTTGAAACCCTGTATCATTGTTATTGTTTTTGCTTTGTTTTGTTCTTTGTCTATGTTGTTGTTATTTTACTATTGTTCTTTTCTATTCTCTTTAAAATAAGAATTTTTAACATGGTTTGAATTATGAATTTTTTAATGCAACCAGTTAGTTTTAAGAAAAGGTATTATCTCATTAAAATGTGAAATATATGCTAAGTGTGGTGGTGCTTGCCTGTAATTCCAACACTTGGGAGGCTAAGGAAGGAGGATTGCTGTGAGTTTGAGGCCAGCCTAGGCTACAGAGTGAGTTCAAGGCCAGCCTGGACTACAGAGAGAGAGCCTGTCTCAGAAAAAAAAAAAAAAAAGATGTGAAATATAATTCCTGTCTAGTGGTACCCAGTGTTAAACACTCATCTGTGCATTCTTGAATGTGGCAGAAATTTGGCAGACTATAAGAAAAACATTTCTTCAATACAGTACCATGTTTGTTAAGTTCAGCATAAAATACTCTGAAGATTTACATGTTGACAGATGTTAGGGAAATTTGTATTTGCAAAAAAAAAAAAGTGTTGTGAAATATTAAGAATCATTTTTAAAGGCACTTTTGGAAGAATGGTGCTAAGAAGCAGATTTTGAAAAGCCTCAGCTGAGTTTCCAAGTAACTTTAGACAGAAACATACTTTCTATTTCACTTATTGTTCTATCTTTGTCAGTATATATTTCCTGAGTACGTACTGCACAGTATTGTATAAAGCACAAAGAAAATACTTTAATGATTAGTTACCTTTTATTTAGAACTCAAGAAATTAAAGGGCCCAGACATATATATCATTATAACTCCATACAGAAAAATAACCATTTCTTGAATTTAGTGGATCTTTTTATTTCAGTCTTATAAGTCTGGTAAATATTAATCATGTGGTAGGTAGATGTCCAGATGAGCTCAATGACCTCACTCCTGGTATCTATGCTCTGATGTGGTTCTCTCCCTTGCCTGTTAACTGGTCTCGGTGACTTGTTCTAGCCAGTAAAATAAGGTGAAATTGATGGCATGTCACTTCCATGATTAGCTTATAAAAGATTATGATTTGTGTCTTACTGTCAGGCTTTGCTGCATTTGTGACTGGCATTCTTTGATAAGGCAAACTCTAATTTAGGAAAGTCCATGCTGCAAGAATGTGAGGGTGGTCTCTAGCCAACAGCTAATACAACTGAGATACACAGTCCCATAAAAATATTGGTAAGTCTTTGGGCTGAAAAATTGATCCTGAGTTGAACTTTCAGATGAGACCTTATACCTAGCCACTACTCTATTGTAGAAGTGGGTGAGACCCTGAAGCAGAGGACTCAGATTCCTGGTCCATGAAATCCCTGCAATAATAAGTGTGTTGTTTTAATCCATTAAGTTTTGATAGTGCATTATGCAGCAGTAAATAAATAATGCAGGGAGTAATGGAAAATTCTCTTAGTAAGAAAGGATTTATCCAGAAATTTGGGACATAATCCCTCTTTTGATAGACATTCTAAATGTCTTAGAGGAGAGAGGAATTAAGTAGAGGAGATTAAATAGAGGAGAGATTAATTAATTAAAGGAGAGATATTAAAGTGATTATAAAACATGGTGACTTAACTGGAGCATAAAGTTTCATAATGAACAACTATATGGCCAACTGGAAGCTGTAGGAACAATACAAGCAAAGCCCTTTTGGTTATAGATGAGACATTTTCCATTCCTGATTTCTAAAACCTGTAGATAATCACTTACTTGAGAGCTTCTGTAAGAGATATTGGGAGCCTTTTAATTCCATGATGTATATAATGTGGGCTCCAGTAATAAATATCATTAACTGACTAATGTTATTTATTATATAATATACTCTACAAATATAAATGGTTACTACGTAGGTTATGAATCAAACAATTCATGACATTTCTTCTGAGTTTTAGACTCATACATCTAACTGACTTCTAAATATTCAATCCATGTCTATGGCCACACTACCCTGAATGTGCCCAATCTCATCTAAATATTCAATCCACATGCATATGTGTGTCCTAGAGGAAAACTCATCGTCAAAAACTGAAGTCATCTCTAGCCTGTGCAAATCTGATATGTTTTCTCTAGTTCTTTTCTTTTTCACAGTCCATCCTGATACGAAAAGTGGAGCCTGAGGGGCTTTTGAGTATTCTCTTATATGCTGTAGTACCCCACCCAATCAAGTCCGCTTAACCCCAGAAATGACTTTCAAATCTAGCTGTCTTTCTACTGCCCCTGTCATTATCAAAAATGTTGGAAAAGGACT
>NW_004955444.1:12242277-12248360 GCF_000276665.1 Chinchilla lanigera | reverse complement strand
TTTTTTTTTTTTTTTTCCTAAAATGGTTCCCTTTCATTCTCCAGTAGAAGGGCATCATGAGACAGGGCTATAAATTAAAGGCTTTTAGCCAAACATCATTTTCATTACCTTAAAGGTTCATTTGTATCAGTTATAGTAAAAAGGTAATTTCTGAAAAATATTTTGTAAATATTGCCATTGACCTTCTAATTTAAGGAATGTTTTGTCTTTATTTCTGAAATATTTATTGTCAATATAGTCTAACAATTTAGTTTTTCAGGAATGATTTGCAAGAAACAGACCTACAGAAAAAATTCAGGTTAACAAAGACAAAATTTTGATTAAGTCGCAGGAACAGTTTATGTTTTAGGAGTTTAAAAAAGCCCCTATCTTTTAGTAGAGATCCAAGACCTTGCTTGAATTTATCAGGCCAATAATAAGTTCAGCAAAAGTTTAATTAGTTGGTGATGGATTGAGGCTAAGAATGAACTCAGCAATGTAACATATTCTGTCTTCGTGTCTTTCAAAATAATTTGTAAAATGAGTGAAAACATCTTATGTATCTTTGTACATGTAATTGGTTTTTTTTTTTTTTTTTTTTGGTTCTTCTCCACTATTTTTTGGTCAGCTTGTTTGAAAAGAGTTCCATTCCTTCATGCTTGTTTGTGAAAATTGCTGGTGCTTTTTGTTAGTCTGTGGCTTTGTGCCTATTTCTGCAATAGATTGTTGAAAAATACAGCAAGGGCCGGGGATATAGCTCAGTGCACAGCACCTGCCCGGTAAGCGCAAGGTCCTGAGTTTGATTCCTGGTACCAAAAAGAAAAAAAAGTAAAGAAAAATAAAGCATTTTTCACTCCTGTTTTGTACTTAACAGGTTTTAAGAAAGGAATTAATTTTATAATATCACATTTCCATAAAAAAGGCATGGACATGTTTTATCTTTCTAAAAAACACATTATACTATTGATACTTCATAAGAGCAAATTGAAAATGTCCAGTAACTTTATTTCTTCACTGAACAAATATTTATCAAGTGTCTATCATTCCTACCTCCATAGTGCTTACATGCTAGTGAGTAGGGATGTTGAATAAATAAATAAGTCGGTAACAAGATAAGTTCAGGTTATGGTACATTCTGTGATGAAGACAAACAGGGTGAAAGGACAGGTGTCACTGAAGTGTAGAAGTGGGGAGGAAGGAGAGAAAGGAAGAGATAGGCGAGGCCTCTCAGCGGAGACAGGCATCTGAGCAGAGACTAGAAGAATGAGCCAGGCCTCTGAGAGCCTTCCAAGAGTCTTCCAGGCCTGGGAAGCATCAGTGTGGGGATTTGGAGAGGGAAAGAGCTGGGCAAACTTAAGGGCCCAGAGGACAGTGTGGGTGGAGTATAATGAGGAAGGGGAGACAGGAATGAGAGAAAGTAGGACACACATCTTGAAGAGCCCTTAGGCTACAGTGAGGAATTTGGTGATGCTGGCCAAAAACAAAAGGAAAAAGAAGAACCAAAAGCAAAACAAACAGCAACAACTATAAAAGCCATACAAACGAGTGGAAGTGAAGGGGAAGGAAAAAACACAGAGATGTGTTGTATACATATGCCAACTCCCTACAGTGAGTGTAATCATTATGAATTGCAAACGTACTGTAAGAAGAAAAATTAAAAGTTACACAAAAACAAAAAAGAAATTTGAGTTTTTCTACCTAACAGCATTTATGTCCTTAAGCAGAATGTAAATCTTCCTTTTCTTTTTTGTTTTTTTTTTCTGGTACCAGGAATCGAACTCACGACCTTGTGCTTGCCAGGCAGGCGCTGTGCCGCTGAGCTAAATCCCCAGCCCCTAAAGCTTCCTTTTGTTAATAGGAAAAACTAACTTTTAAATTTTATTTTTATTTTATTTTGAGTTTGAAGGACAGAGTAGTTGCTACTTTCAGTTGAAATTCAAAATCCTGGTGGAAATATGTTCTTGTGCTATGCTGTTAATGTAATGAATTGTAGTATTGAGGATGCCCTTAGAAATCTGCAGAAGAGGATCCTGAGAATTTGAAAATTAATTTCAATATGTATTCCAAATTCTCATATTCTATGTCTTTTGTTTTAGTTTAGCTATTTGGTGAAACAGATAAAGCACATTAATAAACTGTTTTAAAATCATGGGCTATCTAGAAATCCATAGTGTTGATATTTGTCTAAATGAATTATCACTTCAATACTTCATAGTTTCCAGTTTCATAGTTTTAGGTGGTATAGTTTACCTTAAATATTAAGATTAGTTAAAAATAATCTTCCCTAAAAAGTAGTGTTCATGTGTTATTCTGACATCCGTGGTACATTGTTAACTTCCCTGAAACTACAGAACATTTCAGATAGTTGTAGTTATTCAACATGGTGTATCCTCATACAGATTATAAACTAATTTCTTATGTAGTGTATCTTGTGTTATTTTATTTTTAAGCCAAAGATCTTCAGATATAGCCACAGTTATATTAAAAAGTCATGCAAGAAATGATAGATGGCTTACAGAGAAGTTGAAGTAAAAAAGTAAAGCTCAATATGCATATTTTCCAGGGCTTATTCGGCTATGTCAATAATACAAATAAATTGAACTGAAGATGAGGAGATACAAACCCGCAAGTTAAAAGAACAAAAATGAATCATATAAATTAAACATCTATTTGGAGATGAGTTTATACTACCTAATTTTTCAGGAAGGTAAATTGTTTAAAGTAATGATTATCAATAGTAACCTGTTCATAGTTTTATGATATTTATAATCCTCTAACAGAAAGGTCAAATGTAACTCTATTCTAGACAGTATACTTCTTTATGTACATGCTTCTTAGAGTTTGAAAAGTACAACTGTAGTTCATCAAAATGTGCCCCAAGGCATAATACCATTTTACTCAGTCATTAGAAAGTTTAGCATAATTGCTAAGTATAATCCAAAGAAAATATGAGTACTGACATCAGGGACTCTCCAATTTGTTAGGCAATTGTTCCATAATTTTTGGCACCAAGATAATTCACATGTTGAAAAAGCAATTAATCATTAATGTTAGTTATCAAGCTATGATTTTAGCTGTTTCCTGCTAAATTTGACCTGAAATGACAGAGTTCCTGATTTTTTTTATAATATTTTGATTTCTGAGATCCACAGTTTAAGTATGCCAGTCTAATCAAAGTTGACATGACCTTTATGTTATTAGTTTTCTAAAATAAGTAGATTGTAATTCTACATTCACATAGATGAATGGTGTTTCTGCTGCTAATATTTAGATTAAAGGTATAGAAACCTTTAGAAATTTAGAGAAGGATTACTTCACAAGTTACTTGAAGTTCTTGAACTAGCATTTTGGCTCCAAGAAGATCATTTTATTTGCACTTGGAACTCATATTGAGAATAAGCCAAAAGAAGAGAAGACACAACTGGATTTTCACTTTCCTAACTAATATTTGGCAAATACAATTATGTAGACACATCAATTATGAATAAGTGGATAGTATAATTACTTGCTCATAATTTAGACATAATTATCTTTTAGTTGTTTTACATAATAAAGATGCACAAAATTATGAACCATTGTTCTCTGTAGTGCGCTTTCCTGTCTTCAAAAACAAAACAAACAAAAATCACATTGCTCACCAATATGTATGTCTTAAGTTATATTTAAAACAATCCAGAAATAGAGAAGGAAACCTTGGAAACTTAACGGTCTGCGTTGTTTATTCAGCTACGTGTGGATACAGTGCAGACTTAGGAATATAAATGAACTCTTCTCTGCATGCAGAACTTAGGCATCTGTACCTCATCACTCACAGCACAGTTTTAGAAACTCAGCCTCTGCAAAATGCAGCACTGCGACTCCCTGCAGTTTCCCTGATTAATTGTAAAGTTACTTAGGCTCCTACTCTTCTGTGTTTATTTTTAAGTTGCTGCACTCTTGGGCAGTTTATTATTCTGTTGGGCAGTGTAGTGAGTTTTCAAAGTCATGAATATCAGGTAGTCACACAAATTTGTGACAAAAATCTTCAGACTTGATGCCTCAAAAGGAGAAATTAATGTTTGGCCTCAGAGTTCATTTTCCAAATTAAGAAACAATTCTGCTTTTCCTATTGGTTCTTTTGTTTGTGGTGGTACTATTGATTTCAAAATAACTTGTGTTGTATTTTATTGGTAATTAATAAATAAAACATGCAAATTAAAGTAATCAAGCTGGACAGTATAACAAAAAAGATAGTAAATGCCTAAATTCTCAACAAGATTATATACTGTATACATCATCCTGTTGTTGAAATGTTTGGAAGTTTCTTTTGTTCTTGAGAAGCTCCAAGATAATAATTTGCAGAAAAGATAAAAGCCCCACTTGATTTATTTATTTTTAAACCCATTTTATGAGTTAAGTGTATGAATGATGACTGCAAATTGAACCCTGACTTCCTGAAAGCTCAATGTTATAAACTGAAGCACTTGTAAGAAAAAGGATCACAAAAGCTCCTAAAGACATGGCTCAAAAATATCTATAAAGGATCTTACTTTTAAATAAAGTCACTACATTTTAAATAAATGTTCCTGGTGGAGGCATTTTCCTTCAGCAGGATGGCTGATTGAGGGGACAGTGCTGGTGGCCCTGTGGCATCCATTTAACCCATTGTGTAATGGTCATACGTTTTGGGTTACTAAGCCCATTCCCAGATTGAGGAGTAGTATTAAATGTATATAATTCTAGGGTGGTTGCATGAGGCAAATTTCCAAATTGGACCAATCTTGGTAAAGTCAGAATCTTATTTTGACACTGGTGAGCAGTTTCTCCCCCTTAAAAGGATGGTGTAATATGCCACCAGCTTGGGGGAAACACGCTTGAGGTTTAGGTCAGCTGGAGAGACCAGAGCTGAGAATCTTGATCGGAAGTCTAAGCCACCTTTACCTAAACCAAATATGATTCTGCACTGTATAGAGTTAAGTTAGCCAATAAGTTATTTCTTTCTCTTTGTTTCTTCCCCCACCCTTGTTTTTTGGCTACTTCCAACCAAGGTCTTGTTACTGACAGAGATTTCTCAAAATTTTATTGGAGTTAAAATTAGGACTGAAAATCTTGTCCCCACATATTTCTCTCTGTTATAAGCACAGCTGTCTTCTATGCCACCGAGATATCTTAATTAATTATGCCATCAATATAAAATTAAATGTGAATGATTGTATTCAAGTTTTGGAATGAGAACTGCTAGTATATTTTCATAGTAACTCCAATGACTTCTATTTCCTGTCAAAATTTAACCATTATCATGTCTGTTAAAGACATCTCATTCACCTTATCAGTGTACTACTAGGATGACTCCACCTGGTGTTGGTATGGCTAGAACTAGGGCAGTAAATACAGATTCTGGCTGTTCAGAGACGTCTAGGAAGGTAGCGGAGTGGTGAACAGCAGAGAAACATCCTCTCCAAGATTTCGTGTCCAGATGCTGGAAGATAGCAACGTGATGTAGAGAAGAAGGAGGGAAGTGGGTCCCTGGGACCCAGAAAAGATGTGAAGTGAGGACTGAAGTCCATGGGGAGAGTGAAGAGAGAGACCTCAGCAAAGAAGGAGGTAGCAAGTGGCTGTTTCTCCGTGAGCCCTGACTCACTGCATGGGAGGGGTAGCTCGAACCTGCAGACCCATCGTGACTGACCCTAGAAGCCTACATAGATAAATGCACCAGTGGAACAGAGCAGTGGACACAGCGGACTGCAGTGGCTGGTGTGTTATTTGGCTTCAGATGTCCTCCAGAAAAGGGCAATTGACTGGTAGCCTACATGGAGAGCAGCCAACTGAGCTTGGAACTCAGAACAACTATGGGCTGGCTCCATCTAGCAGCTCTCAGTGTCAGCGTGAGGTGGAAACAAGTTTAAGTCAGCAACAGGTCAGGGAGCCAGGTTCAAGCTGATAAGAGGCACATGGACTGCTGCAGCTGAACAAATAGAGTAACAGCCTCATAGTCTGAAACTGGACTGAACTTCAGTGGAACTAAAGATGCAGGTTTGCTGACTACATCACCTTAAATATGGGGCTGGCTTGCTGGGATTAATCAATAGGGATCTGGTCTTGGTCTACCCACACTAACAATAGCA
>NW_004955444.1:12237912-12239002 GCF_000276665.1 Chinchilla lanigera | reverse complement strand
TTACAGGAGTGTGCCACCATGCCCTGCTGGAGATAATAAAAATTAGGAGCAGAAATTAATGCAATGGAGACTAAGAAAACAATACAAAGAATCAATGAATTGAAGAGTTAATTCTTTGAAAGATTAAATAAAATTGACAAATTCTTAACCTTATCAAAAAAGGAAAGGTTATATTCATAACTTTATCAAAAAAAGGAAAGACTCAAATCAATGCAAATAGGAATGCAAAGTGTGACATCACAACAGATCCTGCAGAAATCCAGATGATCATCAGTACCTACTTTAAGAACTTGTACTCTAAAAAGACAGAAAACACAGGAAAACTGGAGCAATTCCTAGATACACACAAATTACCAAAGTGGAATCAAGATGATATAAAAATTCTAAATAAACCAGTATCAGTCTATGAAATAGAAGATGCAATTAAAAAACTACCAACAAAAGTAGCCCAGGCCCTGATAGATTCACTCCTGAAATCTACAAGAAATTTAGAGAAGACCCAATGCCACTATTTCTCAAACTCTTTCATGATGTTGAAACAGAAGCAATACTCCTAAATTAATCCCTGGATGCAAGCATTACTCTGATACCCAAACCAGAGAAGGATCCAACCAAAAAAGAGAACTACTAGCCAATGTCCCTAATGGACATAGATGGAAAAATCTTCTATAAGATACTGGCAAACAGAATCCAGCAAATCATCAAGATTACACATGATCAAGTAGGATTTACCCCAAGGATTCAAGGATGATCTAATGTATGCAAATTAATAAATGTAATATATCATACTAACACAGCCAAGGACAAAAACCATACAGCTATCTCAATAGGTGCAGAAAAAGAGTCTGACAAAGTACAACACCCATTCATAATAAAAACTCTACAGAAAATTGGAATAGATGGGTCTTTATCTCAATCTGATAAAAACCACCTATGACAAACCAACAACCAACATCATACTAAACCATCAAAAACTGGAAGCTTTCACTCTAAAATCAGGAATAAGAATATCCAGTATCACTACTCTTATTCAATATAGTTTTGGAAACATTGAGCATTAGCAATTAGACAAGGGAAAGAAATAAATGGA
>NW_004955444.1:12222967-12237007 GCF_000276665.1 Chinchilla lanigera | reverse complement strand
ACTGGCAAAGAAAGACCTGAGGATCAATGGAACAAATTAGAAGATGCAGAAACAACTCAAAACACACTTAGACATCTTATTTTTGACAAAGGGGCCAAATACCCTCACTGGAAGAAAGACAGCCTCTTTAATAAATGGTGCTGGACAAACTGGCTTTGCAAATGCTGAAGAGCAAAACTTGACACATATCTTTCAACAGGAAATATCAGAAAGAATCAACAGTTGGGATCTCATCTTATTAAAAAGTTTTTGTTCCGTGGAAGAATCATCAACAGAGTGAAGAGACATCCCACAGAGTGGGAATGAATTTTTGCCTGCTGTTTCTGCAAGGACTAATACCCAACAGATATTAGTCAAGGACTAATACCCAACAGAAAAATGGGCACCCAAAAAGAATAGATACTTCCCAAATGAAGAAGTGGAAACAGCAAAGAAATACACGAAAAAATGTTCAACATCACTGGTCACTTGAGAGATGCAAATTAAAACAATCCTGAGATTGCATCGCACTCCAGGAACTATGGCTATTATCAAGAAATCAACCAGCAACAAATGCTGGAGGGGCTGCTGGGGAAAAGGAAATCTTCTCCACTACTGGTGGGAGTGTAGACTGGTGTAATCACTGTGAAAATTAGTGTCAAAATCTAAAACTGGAGGTCCCATTTGACAGCTATTCCTCTTGGTATCATCCCAAAAGAATTTTAAAAAATCATACAACCTTGATACATGCACACCCATCTTTATAATAGCAGTTTGTAATAGCTAAATCTTGGAAACAGCTCAAATGCTCATCCACCAATGAGTAGATAAAGATGTGTGGTTTTTTTTTGTTTGTTTGTTTTTTGTTTTTTAAATACAATGGATTACTACTTTGCCATAAAGGATAAGCTTGAGACATTTCTAGGTAATTGGATGGACCTTGAGACCAGACTTTTAAGTGAAATAAATCAGACATACTTTAAAATACCACATTGTTTCCCTGGTGTGAAAACTGGAAGTGTAAATAAGGACCAAAATGTATAATAGATACTGGGAGATGGGAAGAAAAAGTTCAAATGAGAAGGGGAACATAAAGGGAGAAGAGAACGGACAAGAAAAAAGAGACAAGAGATTTTTAGCTATTCTTTGTGGGGGTGGTCACGATTTTTCTAAAAGGGAGTAAGAATGAGTTTGAGATGTGAAATTATAGCCGTGTACTTTTACGTAGAGGCCTTGTAAAATAAGACTAAGATGGTAATGTCTAAGGAAGTATTTGGATGCTAATGCCATTTGGTTTTCTCATTTTAACCAAAGACTGCCTCATTGCTCAAGATAATGGAAAACTTTTAGGATTTGTTTATATTAACCCTTCCGCAGTATGTGAAGTCACTGGTTAAAACTTCCTTCTTAAAGGTTTATTTTATTGTTTTGCTTTGTGGTTTCCTTCTTCTACCCATTTTTAAAATTTGGTATTTTCATGACTCGTTAGGCCCCTCTCATTCTTCATGGTCCAGTTTATCTGTTCTCCTCCAGCCCTTACTGCCAACTGTCAGTAGCTCCCCCCTCTTTTCTTCTGAGACAGTGTGATGGTTGATAGTGTCAACTTGAGCAAGAGAAGCTCAATGGGCTCAGCAATTCCACACTGTGGGGTGCGGAAGACCCACCCCAGACCCACCGTGGATGGTATAAAGGAGAAATGAAGGATGGATTGGCTTCTGGGTTTCTTTGGAGGAGCTCCAGTCTTCACCTTCACCTTGGACGTCTTACATCTTCTCCTGGCTTCCAGCAGAGACTCTTCAGCTTCTGGCACACATCCTTCAGTCTTCCAGCATAGTCTCCAGCCTCCCATTGGAGACCCATTGGCCTCTTGGGACACGGCAGTGAGCTACAGACCTTCAACTGAATCCTTTGGCCTAGTGTGCAAACAGACCCTCTGAACTCTTCCACACCTGCCTCTATGGGTGGCCACTTTAAGGCAATCATGTAGCTTCTTGTGTATTTGTACATCTCACCTGATGTTTCTCTAGTAAACACTGATATAGACAAGGTCTCACTATAGAAACTCACAGGTTGGTCCTGCACATCCTTTATAGCTCAGGTTGGAAATGACAGGGGCGGCTGAAGAACGTGGCTGACCACTATCTACTACAGAACGGATCATCTTATCCACTTGATTGCTAAAATCTTCTTCTGCTGAGGTCACCTTCAGATGAGTGGTTACATAGGAAACAAATACGGCTGTAGCTGTCCACTTCCAGGCGGTGATGTGTAACATGCAGAATCATCTGCAAACCAGGCCCTAGCCTTCTCTTCTTCTGACAGCTGACCATATGGCACACTGCACAAAGCCACAGGTGCATGCTGGGAAGCGGAAGGCAATATGGCCACCCTCTTGCCTCTGCCTCTGGAATCTTTAGATTACAGGAATGCATGACTACACTTGGCTTTAATACTGGTCTTAGAAAAATAATCCAGAACATTTCTGTTGATTAAAACTCCCCAGTGCTGTTAGGATCAACTCCAAAAAAGCCCTTCAGGATGTACCCTCCTTTTACCTCAAGTAATATTTTGTCATTTCCCACACCCTATTGAACAGCTGGAAGACTAACTGAATCTTTTTTAAAATCTTTTTGAGACAGGGTCTTGCTATGTTCAGGCTGGCCTTGAGCTCACTTTGTAGCCCAGGCTGGCCTCGAACTTGCAACAAACCTCCTGCCTCAGCCTCCCAAGTGCTGGGATTAGAGGCGTGCGCCAACACGCCCGGCCTGAATCACTCTTGAAGTTTCTAAATCCTTGCTTTTTGCCTCTGACCTTCTGCACATTGTTGTATTCCTTGTTTGTAGTAGTAATCACTTTCTATTATCCTTTTGCTGGATAGCTGTCCTTTCTTTCATAGTTCACTTCTTTCAGGGTATCTGCTTTGCTAGGCCTTCTCTCGAGTGAGTATTCCTTGCAAGGAATCCCCAGTCACTTTGTTTCTTCCTTCATAGCAGTATACACTCAAGGTTTTGCTAACTCAGCTTTCGCTTCTATGGTAAGTTTGTGAGGACAGAGGCTATGTCTAACTTGCTCAAAATACCCACAAAGTGTCATACTGGGCCTGGTTCGGGAAGAGCACTTGGTAAGTATCTTACTGACTAGATTGATACCCTGGGCTAGGTTTTCTTTCTAACAAGTTATTCGATTTTCAGGGAAATAATTTATGGTACAACTTTGCTAGTATTTTATAGGAACATAAAAATGTTAAATTGTCTTTTTACTATAGAGTATAAAAAGGTACAGGCAAAGTTGAAAGGTAATTCTGATCATCAGTATGGCAAATGAAATGCTGCAATTCTTTAATTAATTTAGATAGGAGAGACTCTTCAAAACATAGAAAGGGTCTAACCAGTCAAACATTCAAGAACACTGAAAGATACTAGAGAAAGAAAGAAACGCCACGCACAAAACAACAAATGAGCAGTTTCATTTTGTAGTTTTATTACAGCATGTTAATATTCAGGACACTTCAGAGCACCTTATGCTTCTAATCAGGTTTTTGGTAACCGGTTTTTAAGTGTTACTTGAATATTTTTCACATACCAGCTTTCAGCCAAAAGTACTACTCAGTGACTATTTAAGAGATGTTAATTTGATTAAATAGTTTATCCTTAATAACCTGAGACATCAATCCATGGATGGCTTCTATGGTAGTTTTACAGCTGGAAAGAAAAAAATCATATATTGAAGCAGCCTTGAAATTTATTCCAAACATGTAAGTTGTCCCTCATATTCATCCTTGCACTCCCAATAATGGTCTTCATTTTTATTTATACTCCCAAAACCACACCAATGTAAAGTATCCTTGTGAGTTTTGGCCTTTTGCATGTCTTTTAACCCACTTAATTACTTACTAGACCTTTCACAAAACAATGACAATGTAAAATTTTATACAAATCCTAACAATATTGTTACTTGTCAACAGCTTTGGGAAAAATTCTGTTTTAAAAGGCATGTACCTGGGCATGGTGGTGCAAGCCTGTAATCCCCAGCACTTAGGAGGATGAGGCAGGAGGATTGCTTCAAGTTTAAGGCCAGCCTGGACTACATAATGAGTTCAAGTCAGCCTGAACTACATAGCAAAATTCTGTCTCAAAAAAAAGCATCTAAAAGTACACATTAACTATATGTTATATAATTAATGCAATAACATTAATGTGTAATTAACATTATACATTATGTTAACATCATATATTAATCTCTAATCATAGATGATTTCAATATTACAGAAACTGTTATTCCTTGTTTATTATTTAGAATAATTTACAAAATACATTTAAAGAATTGTATGCTTTTTTCCTGAGTCACAATTCTCCAATTAATAATCAATAAGTGAATGATTCAGACTGTAAAATGGTAAAAAGTAAAAAACAAAAACAATGATAAAACCTCACCAATATCCGTAAGATGCTACTCTTGTAAAGCTATCTCCAAAAGGAAAATTCTTTGCATCTGTTCTACTTTTGTCTTTCCTACTTTTCTTGTTATGTAATTGAAAGAAAATTATATAAAATTTTTGCCTCATAAGAAACAGATGTAAGTGTAGATCAAATTACAAATTACACGCTACAAAGGTAGTTGAACAAAAACATACACTAAAAGCAAGTGCCAAAAATGGGACCTAATGTCAAATCAAAAGGCATCTTTTATTCAGGCCGCTTTCCACCTTCTAAAAACCCATGGAGAAGGGAATGAAATGATTCTAACGCAAGTCTCCTGCTCCCAGAATACACTTAATCTTCCCCTCTTTTTCCTACAGATTAAGCATATTTTTCTTAAATAGACATCAAGGTACCATTTTATATAATGGCAACATAGTTCTCCCTTTTTGCTCTTAATTATCACCTTAAAATTAAAATTTGTGGAAATAAATATTACACAGCTGTCTGTACTCTATACACCTGAAGGGCCACTTCTTATTTCATAGGTATCTGAGAACACATCTTAAATTTATTCTTAACAAATTCTTTGGCAATAAAATTTGGGATACTAAATCATTTTACAAAGGCTAATTTTGGAAGAATAATTTAAAGATGATATAATCATTTCTGTGATATTATGGGATTTAAAAACTTACAAAAAATTGAAAATTGGTAAATGTACGAAAACTTCATCTCTCAGTGGAGGACTGGTTAGGGCATCCCTTTCTTAGAAAAATTGATGGACTGGTCTTCTTCGTTACCCTCCGTCTGACCCCAGAAAAGATGACTGGGAGCACTCCCTAATACTATCTAAATCTTTGATTTACACTGTTAATCTTTTTACCTAATGTTGCCTAAATTTTCAGTTAATAATACGGAGATACCTTGGTTGTCAAACCCAATGCATTCCTAATTTGTGTTTGAGCACCAAAAAGTTCAAGAACTGACCATATTTTTCCCATAGGAAATAATGGAAAACCAAATAATTGGTTCTGAGGCCCAAAAATTATACTTATAAATTCATCTTTCCAGGACTTCAACGAACTTCACAATGATTTCTTTCACTCTAGCGTGGCTCTCACAATTTACCTCTGAGCTTTGCTGCTGATATCACTCACTTTCTCTGAAGCCATGGTTATTTTATGCAAATAAAGTGTCCAAAAAAGCACTACAGGTTGTCTAGGTGAGGGGGGCACTTTGAAGTGTCACTCCTTTGTGTCCGTGGAGAGCCTGTATGTATGTTTTTTCAAGTCGAATTTTTGGTTTGACAATAGAGCAGTCAGAAACAATGAGCAGAGTTTTTCACACTTTGAGTACTGGGAAGCTTGCGCGTGGAGCCTTTGACAGCCAAGTACCCACTGCTATGTGCCTGAGACAACTCTTTCCTTTCCTTTCTGTTCTGCTGCAGTGGGCACTAATCCAGAGCCTTGCACATGATAGGCAAACCTTACACCACTGAGCTACGTCCCCAGTACTTCTTATTTTGAGACAGGTTTTACTAAATTCCCAGGCAGATCTTGAACTTGTGATCCTCCTACCTTAGTCTCTGGGGTAACTGGGATTACAGGTGTATGCCACAATGCCTGGCTTTCTATATGACTAATTTTAAAGGCCATTCCTCAAACAATTAATATTCAGGTACCATTTTAAGTTATAACTGAGTTGAACCAAAAGAATTTAGATTCTACTAATTTTTTTTTTTTTTTGGTACCAAGAATCAAACTCAGGACCTTGCACTTGCCAGGTAGGCCCTTGTGCCACTGAGCTATATCCCCGACCCCTTGGATTCTACTATTGCAAATTTTGAAGGAAAACAATTAGCAGCAAGAATCTTACAGCTTTACTTTACCTGTCTCTTGTAGCTTTGGCAAGTTTGTCTTCTGACTTTCGGTCATGTGTTTCTAAACCCAACATGAAACTTCCTCGGCCCAGCTGGGCTTCTGACTGTTCTAACTTTTCAGACAAGTCAAACACTTGACCAGTGGTATAGTCTGCATTCTGTGGAGAAAATGGTAACATGTCAGTATAAAAGTGCACCATTTAAAAAAATCCATGTATTTATTTGAGTCAATTCTTTTTCTACATAGAATATACATTTACAAAGAATTCCACTATAAAACCTGAGTAAATAGTACAAAAGTCAAAGGCAGGCTTGGTGTTGCACACCTGAACCCCAGGGCAAGAAGGTTAGAAGTTCCAACCCAGTGTGCGTAATTCAGAGACTTAGCCAGACCATATCTTAAAATAGAAAAGTGGGGGCTCCATGTGGTTGGGGAGTAGGTTTGCTCAGTAGGAGGGTCTCCAGTTCAGTTATTACTAAAACAAAACAGTCAAATTATACCCTCAAAAATTGCTTCCATATTCAAGCAGTTTGAGTGTAGATATTTTTCCTCTTATGATTACAAGATTAAATTTGAAAATTTTCTTCTTGCTGGTTTAAATCTAGTGGTACCTCAGTTCATAAACTTAATTTGTTCTATGATTTGTTCCATGAAGATGGCTGTGTTCACGTTCCTCACCCAATGTGGAGTTCACCAATGGAAACAAACTGTCTGGTGAACAGAAGTGTTCATGAAGCAAGGTACCACTGTACCTGTTGTTATAGGGAGTTTTTTTCTTTGGAGACAGGGTCTTGCTACATAGTTCTGGCTGGCCTCAAACTCCTAGTGATCCTTCTGCCTCAGCTTCCCAAGCTTTGAGATTACAGGTGTGTACCAATATACCCAGCTTATAGGAGGCTTTAGAGTATACAGATCTGAAGCTAGGTTCTGAGCCTCCTGCAGACTAACTGCAAGGGCTGGGGCATGCCTCCTGTCTTCTGAAAATAAGATGGCAATAATTCCTCCTCAAAACTATTGTGAAAAAAAGAAAAAAAAAGAAAAAATATATATATATGTATATATACACACATATTATACAGAGTCAACCAAAAAAAGAGTATACATCAGGGAAAGAAAAACCTTGTATAAATATGTTAATACTAAGTTTATTGAGACATCATGAGATTAATACAAGTTACCTTTGGCCTCTATAATTACAAGAAGGGCTCAAAGTAGGGGTCATTGGCTTTCAGATATTTATTAGTATGGGGGACTGCTGAGTGTATACATTTTTTGGCAGTCGCTCTCTCTGCTTAGTAACTTAGCTAATTTTTTTATTTCTTGAACTTTTAGAATTAGTTCTTATGACAATATTTAAAAAAATAACATTTTTAGCTTTTCTGGTTATAAAATCAATGGTCATTACAGAAAATCTGAAAATCAATAGTAAAGAAGAAACTAACATGCCTATAATCCTTCCATCTAGCTATAAGCAGTTATACTTTAAAGTAATACTATACCCTTATATATACACCTACATTTGAAAAACTGAAATATTAATAACTTTTTTTCTATAAAATTACATACTTCTTAAAAAGAAAAAAATTAACACTTCCACGTGTACTTAACTAAAATTTTCAAGAAAATATTTAGCTAAGTTTTAAACTTTTAGCTAAGTTTTAAATTCTGTTTCTTAAGTCTTCAGTAGAATAAATATTAATAAACAATTTGGCAAAAATTAATATAATATACTATTTGTTCAATTTGTAAGACAGTACACAAGAAATATAGATTTATCACTAAATATGAAAAGGTATTTGCAGTCATTACAACTACTCTGGAGGGCCCTTTAAAATGCTACTTGTTCTTCCAGTGTCTTTATAATATTTACAATAGCACAATTCTATTCATTTTATCTGTATGTAAGTGGTTCAGGAAACCAGTGTTTTTTTCCACCATAGACTTGAAAAAAGCTCTGAAGTTTGCAGATCACTTCGTAATTCCAAGATTTGGGTAGTCAAGCCGTGAAAATCTGGGCTATTGGAAACAACTGTGCTATTAAAATGAAAATATCCAAGAACGTTTCAAATGCATTGAGAATGAATATAAGGGATGAATTTCCTAAATTAGAAAATAACTTTTTCCTAGCGGTTTCAGGTTACACACTGTAATGAACTGCTCTAGCTGAGGAAAGAGGGAAATTGTACATCTCTGTATATTTTCTTAAAAGCTGCAGCGAACTATATGTAAAACCGTAAGAAGGGAGGAATGTAATTGAACTTCTTCTGGATTACTGTATTCATATATGCAGTGCTAGCATGCAGGAACAGTCACAGGGCTGAGGAGGTAGATCTGCTTGCCTGTAAATGAAGGTTTCTACTGCTCTGGTCTTGCCTTGCTGTCTCCCTCTGCCATCAGGTGTGACTTCAGGCTGCTACTGATATCCCTGACTCTAAGAAAACTACACACATAAAGCACTTAGCAGTGCCTGGCACATGGGAAACATCTAATAAAATGTTTGCTTTTACGATCACTCTCTTCTAATCTGCTACTTCTGACCACCGAGGAAACAAAAACAAACTTTATCGAACTGTTTAAGAAACAGTAAATAGGTTTCATGAATTCAATGTACCAAAGCAGTAATAATATACTGAGGCTTTACTATATGTCAGGCACTTAGCTAAATGCTTTACATAAAGTACCTAATTTTCCTAGTGTACTTAATAATGTACGTAATATCATTTTATACCCATGAAAGGTTCAACTACATTAACTTTCTGAAGATCACTTAAAACCAATAAAGTGACAGTTGTTTTAAACCCAGATTTAAATTCCAAGTCCCATGGTTTTAAGCACTGTTCAAACTACAATATATAAAGTGACTTAATTTTTCAAAAAGTAAAAAACTGCCTCTCAGTTCTAAATATAGTTATTAAATATTCTTCTAAATATATTCGTCTTTAATGACGTATCAGAAAATATTCATATATATATATAGAGAGAGAGAGAGGGAGAGAGAGAGAGAGAGAGAGAGGGAGAGAGAGAGAGAGGTAGATAGATAGATATCTATCTATCTATACCTATCCCCAGCGTCTGTTCTTTCAGGATAGTGGTCTTTTGATTTCTCTCTAGCGACCTCTTCTTTCCCACATAGTCCCTGTATTCCTGAAGGAGTTGTCTCTGTCCCAGCCCAGGAGTGAAATATTTGTCTTAGCCCAACCACTCATCCAGTTCATTTTTTTGCCCACTGCAGGTCCAGTGATGGGCATATATCCTAAGTAAAGGCCATCAGACACAGCAAGCAAGGGCTTTGCCTGAGAATATGCAGGTGTGTGTATCTCTTGATTTTCCCTTTTGAACATAAAATGAACAGGCTGGAGGATCTGGAGCTAATGCTGTTCTTGTGCTTTCAAATGAAGCCTGAAGAGAAACCTGATAAAGCTGAGAGAAAAATGAATGTTTTGTAACATTGTTTGAATGCAAACTTAGCTGTGCTCAATGTAAGTTCTACTAGACTTAGCAACTTACATAACTCCCTTTCTCATGTTCACTGGGTGTCCTGTTACTTGTAACCAGTCTTACTTGAGATATCTACCTGCTATCTGCTGTAACACAGTGTTTGTATATTCCCCTCTCTAAGTCTCTTAAGGCAGGCACAGATCTCACGCTGAACTGGCCACTCTGCTTGCCACTGAGACTTGGTCTCTGGCACATGATGCAGACCTAGGCTGGCCGAGCATCCTGATCCAGCTCTGGAGTATAAAATCCCACTCTGGCCCCGGTTTCTTGGCCAAATCAGTCATAGTCTTTCTGGGAAATGGAGCTTTAGATATCAAGAGCTTCTACAGCTTACAGAAATGAAGATGCACCCCTTGAAAGTACAGTGCTCACCGTAAGCAAGCTCGAGGAGCTCAGTGTATTCACCCAGTATTTATTCCATAACAGCTCAAGTAATTTGCGATCCAAAGATGATTTGAAATACGAAACTTCTAAGGCATAGTACCTACGAACAGAAAGCACAAACTCACTTAGCAAAAAAATATTCTACTCAATTATATCATATAGAAGTTATACACAAATTTAACTAAATTGTATTTTATATTCAGATTGTCAAATCCTAGCACTTGGGAGGCTTAGGCAAGAGACCTGCTGTGAATTTAAGACCAACTTGGGCTACACAGTGAGTTCAAGGCCAGCCTGAATTACATAGTGAGACCTGTTTCTAAAAAAAATAACATAACAATCAGAATTTATGAATGACATATTCATACTACTTGGTTTATGATTCCAGCTAACAGCATATATGCTTAATGACCTTCCTCTGTAGCATCAGCAAAACTAACTTTTTTCTTTTTAACTTTTTTTCTTTCCGTTTTTTAAAATAGGATCTCACTATATTGTCCAGGGTGGTCTTGAACTTGAGATCCTCTTGTCTCAGCCTCCCATGTAGCTGACATTACAGGCACGCACCACTGCACAGGCAAAACATACATATTTTTAAAAGTAACAAATATTTAAATATTTCAGTAGGCTCTGTGTATGACTGGGTCTGAAGAACCACAAGAGATTTCTTCACTTTGAAGAACTCACTATTTATATAGGAAAGTGGTATGAACCTAAAAGTTAAATATAATGAAATATTTTGAAAACAGTAACTGATGCTACAGTGCTTATATAATATGAATTGCCTACCAATTAAGTGTTAGAAAGAACAGGTATGTTTAGAGGAGCTCAAGTCGTCACTTCAAGCCAGAACTGCTTGAGAAGCCCCAGGGAAAAGGACCTCTTACTAGAGTCAGTGGGATAGTTTTATTGAGAATAAGGGGGCTGGGGATTTAGCTCAGCGGCAAAGCGCCTGCCTGGCAAATGCAAGGTCGTGAGTTCGGTTCCCGATACCGGAGAAAAACCAAAAAAAAAAAAAAAAAGAGAGAATAAGGATGGTATTAGGCAAAAAGCCTTAATGCATGATCAGGAAAGACACATAAGTGGTAATAAACTAGGTCTGGCTGGAGAATTTAGCAAGAGCAAAAGAACTATGTGAAGAAAATCTAAAAAGTGATACTGGTACTGGGGTTTAACCGGTAGAGGACGTTATATAAAATTTAAACTCTACCCTTTATATAGGACTCATAGAAAGTGTTTTAGCAGAGCAATGATATAACTAAAGGGGTGTTCTGGACAGGCGGCTGTCAGTCCTTCAGGAGGTATCAGGAGAAAAACTCGAGGCATCAAAAAGAGACCCACAAATGAAGCTCCCGACGCAGGTCAGACAGGAAAAGATAAAGGTGTAGAATCTAGGTTCATGGTGTAAGACAAAATTGTATGGGGCCAACAAAAAGAGCCTGTTCAGCAGTGATGAAATAAATGGAAACTGAAGACGTCAGGATAGAGTAAGTGATGGTCTTTCCATCGTTAAGACATCTATCTGTACACGTGCGAACACAGAATGGAAGCAGGGAGTGGAAGTGGAACAGTATATGACTTATCCTAGGTACTTCACCTATACCTTGATTTAATATTCCCTACAATTCTACATGAAAGGATTTATTATGTGCATTTTACAGATAAGGAAATAGATTCAGTGTTATAATTTGGATCTGGAATGTCCTCCAAAGGCCCATGGCAGAAGGCTTGGTCTCCACCCCAAAGTTTAAGAAGTGGGGCCTAGTAGAAGAAAGTTAGGTGACTAGGGCTATGGACCCTGGACCCTCCTTTTTTCCTCTCTTTGGTTCCCAACTACAAGGTAAGTAGCTTCCTCCTGGAGATCCTCCTGCCATGATGTAGTGCCTTGTCACAGACCCAGAAATAATGGGTCCTCTGACCACGGACTGAAAATTTTGAAGCTGTGAGCCAAATTAAACCTTTCTTCCTTATACATTTTTTGTCTTTTTGAGACAGAGTTCACTATGCAGTTCAGGCTGGCCTTGAACTCCCTTTGTAGCCCGCGCTGGCCTCTAACTCACCATAGTCCCCTGCCTCAGCCTCCTGAGTGCTAGGATCATAGGCATGCACCACCCAGACCAACCCTCCTTATAAGCTGACTGATCTCAGGTATTTTGTCAGTGATAGAAAGCTAGCACAAAGAACTTTCTTAAAACTGCATAGCTAGAAAGAGGCAGGGGAAGGATATAAAGAGCTGCACCTGTTACTAAAACATCACTATTTTTATACACAGAGTGTGGATCTTAAGGACGGTATTTAAAAATGAGACGCAGGAGGGAGGCAAGAGTTAAAGGTACAGATGGAAGGAGGCACTTGAGTGCAACGGTCAGTTTAAACCACTGAGACACGAAAAGAACAGGAGAGAATGGCTATTTAGATTCATAAAAGATGGAAAATGAGGGTCTTGATCTTTCTGTTTGCTTTTTAAGACAGGCCGCACTAAGGAGCTCACACTGGCCTTAAACTTACTATATAGCTGAGGCAGGCCTCAAACTCATAGTGGTCTTCCTGCTTCACTTCCTTCCTCACTCCCCGATGGCAGGGGATTATAGGTGTGTGCCACTAAGCCCAGCTCTAGACTAGAATCTTATGTATCACCTCAAAAATTACTATTTTAATTTTTTAAATGATATAATGAATTTTTTCCCTCTAATATGTAATGATGAGCTGCAAATCTCAGCAGAGAATATTCAAAATTCCTTGTGGAGCTAACTTCTTATCTTCTGTAGGAAGAGTCAATAACAGAGCCTGCTGAGTACTTGAAATCAAGAAGCGACATTATCAGTGCTTAAAGGAATGACAACAATAGCTTAAGTGACCGCCTCTAGGGGATGGTGAGATATATTTACAATGTAAAGAAAACTGCCCTTCTTAACATTTTAAAAAAATTAAGATGTAATTCACATACTCTAAAATTCACAATTTTAATGCAGTATATAATTCAGTGATTTTTCATATGTCTCCTTTAATTTAGGAGTTAAAATGTATAGTCTTTGCTAAATGGAAGTTGGGTGCTTTCATGGGTACACAAGCTAGTGTCAGGCTGGCCCGCAACACCTTTCAGCTTTAATTTCAACGGGCCAAATTGTCTTGTACACTGAGAAAATGTTCACAGCTGTGTATTATTAATAAAAAAAAACTCTGAACATTATTGCAAATTCTTATCTTTTTAGTATTATTTAAAATGTATTACACTATGAAACACATTTTGTGTATACCTTTCACTCCTTGCTAAAATAAAGGGTTGTACAGGATGATCTCGGAGGTTTCTTACAGTAATTTTGCCACCAAATACAGTTTTGAATGACTTACTGTTTACAGTGTACACCAAAATCTTCTATTTTATTTAGTGGAATAGTTTGATATTCAGAAGGTCCTTCATCAGGAGGTTTGTAGCCCTACACAACAATAAAGAAAACAGAAGATTAAAAACAAAATGAAGAGAAACCCCCCCTCCCAAATTTTTTTTCTATGCAGCTTTTTATTTATAGAAACATTATTTTGGGGAGTGAAATATTCAACATAAACATGCTAATAGCCAGGCATAGTAGTACATGCCTATAGTCTTAGCACATGGGAGGCTGAGGCAGGACGATCCTGAGTTCAAGGCCTGCTTGGACTACATGAGACCCTGTCTCAAAAAACCAAAAGCAAACCATTCTAATAAAAAAAAAAAAACATTTGCTTCTACCCTTTTCCTGGTGGCTGTAAGCTGGATTTGCTTACAGATTCATTTTTCTTGCTCTTAGGTAATATATACCTGTGCAAATATCTATTGTAGAGTGTAGGTTTTCTCCAGAGAAGCATATAAATCTGTGTAGTTTGTTGTTTCTCTAGTA
>NW_004955444.1:12215404-12222814 GCF_000276665.1 Chinchilla lanigera | reverse complement strand
GCCTGGCGACATGGGCATTCTTATAAGAAAGTTACTGCTTATTAAATACTTATTAAGAAATAAGGGCTGCTTTTCTCATAAAATTAACAATATAGCATCTGCCAAAAAATATACATGCACACTTCAGTAGTTCACCATACTAATAAATGTCTGGAAGCTAACTGTCACTGCTTTGAGCACCTCTTGTAATCATAGAGGCTAAAGGTAACTTGTATGAATGTTATGATATCTCAATAAGTTTACTGTTAAAATATTTATACAAGTTTTTCGTTCCCTATACATTTTTTTGGTGGACTCTGTATAAGTGTACTTTTTGTTAGAGATAGTTTGTAGTCACTTGCTATTTTATAAATATTATTAAATTGTTTGAAGACTAAAAAGATACTAACCATAGCATTATCTTTCAAAATAAGTAATATATCTGAGCAACTACTTTGAAGATAATATGCAATAACTTTGAAGATAAATGCAATACAATAACCATTGTTAATTTCCTATCATCTTGTTTTAAAATTCTGTACTGTGTTTTTCTTCTTTAAAATTAAAACCCAAAAAACAAAACTAAGTAAGAAATTTGGAGTTAATTTTTTTGTTGTTGTTGTTGAAGGAAGGAAAGGTTTATTTAGCTCACAGTCTGTGGAGGTTTCAGTCTGTATTTGGCTGGCTCCAAGGCAGAGTGGCACATGGCAGAGGGCAACAGTTCATGGTGGCGGAAGACGGCAAAAGCAGCAAGAGCAAAAGGGAGGAGTAGGTAGGTGGAGTTTAAAAAATTATAAAGACTTAAAATTAAAAAATCACCTTTGGGTATGTTCTAAAAGCCCCAAGGTTCACTTTCCCTGCAGATATTGTTCTTGTTGGATCAATCTACAAGAAAAATATATTTAGTATCTGTCAATATAAATCATTGTCTCCATTTATGCAAACATTCCAAACCTAGAAATACATATGTACATGTAACAGCATATACACACACAATAACCAAACAATAAGAAAAAAATAACCAAAACAAAAAACAATAAAAGTTCTATGAAACTGGTAAATACAAAAGTTCCTCACAGTTAATTTAGAGATTACATTTAGTTATATCATTTAAGAATATCACCTGAAGATCTGTTCATCTTTTTAAAAGCTTTTTTGTTTTGAGAAATCAGTAATTTCTACTTTCCTCAAAACCTGAGTTGCTTCTAAAACACTCTGGGCATAACAGGAGCTGCTCTAGTAATTCCTACTTGCTCGGTGCATTCAACACTGAATGCCTATGGAGAATTGGGTGTGAGACCTACGTGCTGGGATTACCTTATTATGGGGGTAGATTAGGGTTAGGTGTGAGATGCAGAGAGGGTAAGTAAGCTGCTCAATGTCCTGGCTTCTAAGAGGTGGGATTCAGATTTAAACCATGGTGCTCTGATTTCTCTGTACATTCGCCTTCGCAAATCTTAAAGAACTTAAAACTGGTTTTAAAAGTACTCACCACGACTGCTACAAAAGGTTCCTGGAACTGCTGGTTCAGCATCTGTGTGCTGACGTCAATCCCAGAAAGCCAGCAGCCATAACCAGGGTGGCTGTGGTACCAGCCAATTGCATTCTCAAGGCGGCCAACCTAACACATGAAGACAGAGTCTGAAGTTCCTATTTGATCCCAGAGACACTTATCATCTATCTGTTTTACATAGCATTATGGCAAAATTACAGTGTGTAGAGCTCATAGTACATCCCGGCTTCAAGTAAAAAAAAAAAGGATTTTAAAAACAGTTAATATATATACAAAGTACATAATTCAGAGAGTACAAGAACAAAATGTTATTGAGTTCTCCTTCTCATCTCTTTCTCCTCAAGTACCTAGTTTCTCAGCCAAGATGTTACTCCTATAGTCAACTACTTACTTACCCTTACAGAGATATTCTTTGTATTTATGTAGATTAATGAATACACACACAAAATAGAATGCCATATATATATAGAATACCAATATACATTTTATACTTTGCATTTTTACTCAAATGATTCTGGAGTTTGAGACATTTAAGTATTCCAGTAAATGCAGAAAGCGACCTTTTTTTTTTTTAAGGTTGCCTTAGCAGTCCATTAACAGATGCATTATAATTTGTTTAACTGGTTTTACAGAATATTGTTCCTAAACTTCTGATGTGGATTTCACTTTCTGGTGCTGGAAGTACTGAACTCAGGGCCTCCAACATGCTAAGCATGCAGTCCAGCTCTCCGGCCCCATTTTCAAAATATATCTGATAGCGTGAGAATGTAGCTGGAAAACAAATCTATGCTCCTAATCTTATCAGGTTTTTCTCTCCTATTTTACATAGAAAGTGTTAAATTTTAAATAGAACATTTACTGTGAAGAGAATAGTTTTAAGTTCAGAAACTCACAAATCACTTTGAGACTGTAAGTTGCCACTACTAAACTTAAGGAACAGCATCTTTACCTGCTTGGCATTTTCTATGTATGCAGCCATGTACTCATATGCAGCAGCTTGAGCATTTACTCGGGTTTCCGTGCCCTCTACAGGCAGAGCAAAACTGTCCATAATGATCATGGTTTCACCATCCACCTTTCCAAGCATCAAACCCATCACTTCCAAGTTGCCTCCTGATCTGGCATGCATCACCATTTTCAACAGAGCCAGTGCTGAGATTTTACAGTACTTAAAGTAATGGTGACTACAAAAAAAAAATTATGGTGTAATTAAATTTCTTATATAAAGTGCAATTTCAAAAGACAGTTTTTGTGAATGTACTGAGTACTGAAGGGATGTGCTGGGATGGAATGGGCGCATAAACTATGAAATTAGAAAAAGGAAGTAGAAAGAGTTCCTATAGGCCTTGGAAATAATAAACATGTGATAGTCCTGTGAAGTATTCCCCATTGGAGGAAGGGACAAACCTGAAATTACTCAAATGAGGGAATAACATTATCAGTTTAATAGGCTTTTCCTCCATTAATCTAAAATCACCACATCTGATTTTGACTCTGATTGGTTTGTACCTAAACCTTCTGAGGCCTACTTCTAGCCTAATGGTCATCAATCTGATGCACAGGACTGAATCTGCTACTCCCCAACTGTGATGGCGGTACAACCACTTAATGTCTATGCCTCAGAGTTTTTAATCTGTAAATAGGAAATGTCATACTTGTCATTAGGATGAAATAACATAAATAACGCATATGAAGTGCTTAGCTTAGTGCCTGATATGTAATAGAACATTAACAAGTGCTGTTATTAGCATTAATAACCTGTTTCTTATGGTGCTCTCAAAAGAACAGTGCGTTGAAGGGTTTGGCTTCCCTTTCTGTTATCAGCCTCAAAATAACACGTAACTGTAATGATCCCCATGATCACTGTTCTAGAGTATGTTATCATTGGAAGTGATTAAATTCCTGAATAAAATTACATGTTGTTATCACTGATGCTGCCTGAGAAAGTTACACTTACTTGAAGACTGGAGGCAAGCTGATAAGCTTCCAAATATTTAATAGACTGCATGAACCTAAAATGCACAGCCTGATCCAGAATTAACCAGACAACTAAGCAGGCTGTGTAATGTGGTTAGTCAGGGTCTCTGAGAAGCCTCCATAAATGCCTGCCCACAGAAAACAACTAAGTTTAATTCTCAACCTTTGGCAGATTTCAAGTACAAGCTGAAAGACAGGGACACTTGGTCTTGGAAGTAATGGCATGAAGTCTTGGCTCTCTTATTTAGTGCAGAAAAGAAAAAAGATAAAACATTATTGTGCTCCATTACACACATTTTAGACCCTTCTTACATATTACCTCAACTTTTTTTTTTTTTGTCTTTTTGAGACAGGGTCTCCCTATGCAGTTCAGGCTGGGCTTGATCTCACTTTGTAGCCCAGGGTGGTCTCGAACTCGCAACCATCCTCCTGCCTCATCCTCCCTAGTGCTGGGGTTACAGGCCTGCGACACCACACCCGGCTGTATTATCTCATCTAATCTTCATGATATTACCCATTAGGTGGGTTTTCTTTGTGCTTTACAGATAAATTTTACATGTACTGTAAGAGTACTAATTAAACAAGACAATGAAAATACAGTACTGGGTTGTCATTTGTCATGATTAATGTGAGAATCTCTAGCTCAGCGCCGCCTCCCCACATTAAGAACTTAATAATTAATTCGCTAAAACTGAATACCGACAATTAAAGCCAGCCTTGTTAAAAACGGAGGCAAATAGCTGCGCGTAGTGGTGCATGCCTGTAATCCCAGCACATGGGAGGCTGAGGCAGGAGGATTGCTGAGAGTTCAAGGCCAGCTGGGATTACATAGTGAGACGCTGTTTCTTTTTTTTTTTTTGGTTTTGGTTTTTCTCCGGTACCGGGAACCGAACTCACGACCTTGCGCTTGCCAGGCAGGCGCTTTGCCGCTGAGCTAAATCCCCAGCCCCCGTGAGACGCTGTTTCAAAAAACAAAACCAAAATAAACAAATAAAACTGAGGCAGAGGAGGTATGTTGTCTTGTTGACAACAGCTCTTTTTCCATTACTGTGGTTTTGTACTCATCCGTAATAAAATCTTTCTCAGGAAAAAAATAACGTTATGGGTAAACAACCCTAGCCTTATCACTCTCGGGGATACTTGGATTTTAAAAAAGGTAGGAAGAGCCTTAAGCTCTATATTTATAACTTCTAGCTTATGTGCACTGGTGGAGTAACATTTTAGAGACGGGGTAGAGCCTTGAAGTGCCTGTAATTACGAGCAATAAAAAAGATCGTAGATTTCTAAAAGATGCCTCCTAGCTATTTTCAAGACCCTTGGCCTGTTGATTCGGTTTCTGAAAGCAGTTACAACCCCCAGCTTGTGACCAGCTGAAGGCCCCACCAAGGTACATATCCACACGGGTCCAAGGCAGACCAGGTAGCATACATGGCAACAGTGATGTTGAGGAGTGACAACTTAAGTCAACGCTTGCTCTCCTTTCACATCCTCCACGGGCAAATGGGTTAGAGAGACAAAAAGGGGAGTCAGAGCAGGCCCCAGGGGAAGGGCTGAGGGAGATCAAAGTCTCCCACGCACATATGCTTCCCCCTTCCCTCCGGGGAAGAGACGCTCGCTCTCCACCCGCTTCAACTCGTCCTACCCCTGGGTCTCTTAAACTCCCGCCATCCCTTCCCTCCCCAGCGTCTCGCCAGGGACCTCCTCACTCCTTAGTCCAGGGCTTCGCTGCCAGGATTTCTTGCTGCTGTTTTTTGTCGTATTTGTAGATTTCATCGATACTCTGGGCTTCCTGCATGTTGTTGGCCAGTTCCCAGGTTTTCTGAGCCATACCGCTCCCGGACGCCGCCATCGCCGAGGAATCGGAGAAGCTGTCGCCTCCACAACCAAGACACAACTTTACTTCGCTAGATCTTGGGATGTGGGCCTCAGACCTTCCTCACCACGGGTGCAAACTCTACTACACTCTAGAGGCAGCCATGACACCTAGAACCGGAAGTAGAGCTGGTTCAAACCATTCAGGCGTGCGTGGCAGGGGCTCTTCAGTAAGAGCTATAAAAATCCATTACTCTAATAAATTGGGGAGCGAATAATAATAGCCTTGTGGATGAAGTGAGAACATGCTGCCTTGGAAAAGTTTATGTGCGAATTAGGACAAACACGACGATTCGGTATGGTAATGGTATAGCCTTCCGTTCCGGAAGAAGGGCTTGCTAACACTATGCCAGAAACTGGAATTGGGCGTCTCTGTTAGTACTGCGCAGGCTCGGATTCCGCCATGTTAGATGTGGGTGGAGCCTCAGAGTAGGAAAAAAGTGTTTTTGTGTGGGTGTAGGTACCTGAGAAAGTACCTTGAAAGACTGCATAGTAAGGATGTCTTGGGAAAAACTGAGATGTAAGTAGTTCTGGGCTTTGAGTTTTGGAGAGAAAGATAAACATGCCATCTATTTTAAGATGATTGCACACGGGTAAATCCTCGCGGACTCGTGGTGGTTCGGTACTTCGCTCCTACCGGTACATGGGCTTTCACTAGTATTGCGAGGACGCAGTGAGCACGCGTGGCTTGCTGAGGTCATAACTTTGACGTATTCATAAAGTTAACATCTATATATGTTATGAATTATTGTTCTGAAAATGTCCAATACTCCGTTTTATAAATAGGTTCAAGTTCAGTCTTCAGCATACTCCTGTGAACGGCCTTTGCAGTTAATTAATGTAGAATTAATTCCAGCAACACGTTTCTTCTGACAGTTAATACGGTGTTTCGTTGCTTCGTGTATTAGTTTGCATGATTGGTCTGTCCCACCTCTCCTTCCGTACTAGATTCTAAGTTTCAAGACACGGACCAAGTCTGTGTTCATTATTTTATCCGTAATGACGATAAATATTTAATAGCAATTATGCTGGGGTTAGGGGAAGCCTCACAGTTCTTCATGAACTGGTCTCTACGGGCTTCGTTGTCATCTCTTTAGTCCTTCCGGGAGCATTTTATTCCATCAATGCCGGTACAGTACTGGCTTAGCAAGGCAGGGATGTGTTCAGCATTGCTGGTAATGCTCATCTCTGACATTTCCGCAGGGAGCTCCTACTGATTTTTAAAAGCGCAGTAAGAGATCTCTACCGTGCATCTTTTCTGAACTTTTCTCTGTAACTATATCTTCTGTGGTGTCTCTAAAGCCCTGTAGTTGCTTTTATAACCGATTACTTGCTTTGCAGTAATGAATTTGTTTACGTGGAAATTTTCCTTTTCATTATAACTTTTGTGTTGTGTCTTTGATTTCGAGGGTATGGTGCATCACGTAGTTAAAGGCAGAAGGAGAATTAACGACTATCCACAACAGCGTCTGGTTTATACATTTATTTCATTTGGAGATTATTCTCCTTTAAAACCACCTTATGGGAGAGATCAGGAGTGATGGTACATGTCTGGGAGGCTGATGCAGAAGAATCCTAAGTTGGAGCCCAGAGTGGACAGTTTAGCAACTTAGCAAGACGTTGTCTCAAAATGAAAAATATAATGAGCTGGAGATGTGGCTCAATTCAAGAGGGAGGGAGGGAGAGAGAGAAAGCCAAAGCCAGTCTTAGAGTGGAAGTTAGGATAACTTAGGGTCCTTCGAATATATTAGTAATAACAGTTAAACTCCTAGGAAGCTAGATACCACTTTTCTACTGGTAGCATATGGCCACTGTAGTTGAAACCGAATAAAACGTTGACGCTGTAATGAAAGCCCAAGACACAACGTTCACCAGACTCCTGGGCTAGCAGTAATGCCTTGGAGAAATATGCCACGCCTTCCCCTTAGCCGGGGCTCCCGAGATCGAACGGTCTGAGCGCTGCGGAGGAACTAGGTGGCTGAGCGGGCGAGCCCTGCGAGCGGCGGGGCTGCAGCGCGGCCTCCGGGGCGGCTGGGGGCGCTCTCTGCCGCGCGGCTCTCCGGCCGCTC